>NC_142796.1:11109792-11137161 GCF_049724085.1 Artemia sp. Qi Xiang Cuo
CCCATACCAAGAAATTCTGTCGGTAATGCGCAAAATTACGGTAACCATTTGTTCAGAAGAACAAATTTTAGCACCGGTCGTGCAATAGGCTATAGCAAGGGAGGATTGCGCCAATCAGTACCTTATAACGCGTACCAACCAAATTTGTATAACCCTCTCCCCAACAGGCAAATTAATTATCGGTTTGAAAACCCAAATACTCGCCAAGGCGAGAATGCAATACAAAAATCATGAAAATTTGCTGATGAGAAATGAAAATTTTACAAGCCAACGGCAATGGCAGTCAGCGCCAGCAAACGTTACTGACACGAGACATCCACGTTACCATAATAATACATGGAGAAGACAGACAGAAGTAAATCATTTAAATATGCCTACAGCGCCTAATACATCTGAATATCTAAAAAAGGCACTGACACATGAAATAAGTCCTCAGGGAAACGCTTCAGGCCCCTCAGTAATATGAGTTGGACCCAGGGGGTGCCAGGAATATTAAATAGGTCCAAGACAATATTAGTGCCTTCTTCTAGTTATATTATTAACAAGTTACCTATATTTAATGATTTTTGTGTAGCAAATGTTTATTTTAAGGCTTTGATTGACTCAGGTGCAACAATTAGTATCATAAACTCTTGCGTATTCAATATGTTGCCTCTTCACATTAAACGACAGAGGAACCCTAATAATCCCAATTTAACAAGCGTGACAGGTCATAAGTTAAATGCAAAAGGGTCAATTTGCCTAAACTTAAAAAGAGACAATAGAACGTTCATGACAAACTTTGTTATAGGTGATAATTTCTCATATGAAGTTATTATATGTACAAATTTGCTAAGGTCTAATAGAATAATATTAGACGTATCCAATGAGAAGCTTGTAGACACAGCTAAGGTAGGGGAAGAAATTTCTACCTTAAAAAATCGTAAGAGAGGTTACGAAGACAACATAACAGTAAACAAAATTTTTAGTGGTATAATTTCGAAGTATTTTGATCCTCATTTCTCGCAAACACATGGCATAATTGGAAATTTGTTCAATTATCCTAAGAGATATTGCACAAATGAAGTAAATTTAAATAATAAAAGTACTGAACCTGCGAAAATAAAAATAGGAGACATGCGACAGTACAGGTCAAACGAAATTAAGAAAACGGTGGAATTGTGGAAAAACATATTAAAACCCAAAGGGATACCACAAGATGCCGCAATGGCGCAGCAAAGCGCCAGTATGAATCTAATAAACAATGATAATGAAGAGAGATATTACAAATTTGCGATAAGGAAAACAAAAGTCCCTCCAAAAACGCTGCAAAAAATTCATATAGCACAGATGACTGAGCCAGTAATTAGTAAATCAGAAACATGGTTTGCGAAACCGTCTGAAATACCCGAAAATCTATCATGCGAGGAAAGGATTATATCTAATAACAAAGGGGAAGTTTTTATTTGGGTAACCAATAACCACGAAAACGATACAATTACAATTAAAAAGGGGACGTGTTTAGTCCAAATCCAGGTTTTAACGGAAAATTATTTAAATAAATGGGAAAATTCAAAAAGAAACCTAGTTAACGGTATCAAAACTTCAAATAACGAATATCCTTTAACTAAATCCCAATTTTTAAACAAATTTAATATGGATCATATTACGGACTTGGAACTTAAGAAAAAATTATGCGAATTATTATGGAATTTTAAGGATGTATTTTCTGCATCTGAAGATGACATCGGGTTAATACCATTTTAAGAATATTCAATTTTAACGACTGGTAATCCCGTAGCAAAACAGCCATATCGTGTGCCATATAAGCACAAAGAGTGGTTAAAAAATAAAATCCATGAATTAGAAAAAAACGAAATTATACGCCCAAGTATAAGTCCGTATAGCGCACCAGTGATCTTAGTACCAAAAAAGAATTGAGATATTAGACTCGTAGTAGACTATAAAGCCCTCAACAAACAAGTAGCTAGCGATAAATTTCTTCTATCTTGAATAGATGAAATCCTTGACTCGATTTCAAGCAAAAACAAAATTTTTACTTCTTCGGACCTTACCCGAGGCTACCATCAAGTGAAAATAGCCAAAAAGAGTGTCCATGAAACTGCATTTTCTGCATCCAAATATGGTTCTTATGAATACTTGAGAGTGCCATTTGGGCTTAAAACAAGTTCAAGCGCGTTATGTAGACCCCTATTGCACCTGTTAAGAGGATTAAAGAATTCATTTTGTTGATGATATTATATGTGTGGGGGAAAACAATGAACAACACTTAGCAACGTTAGCGAAGGAGTTCGAGAAGTTCAGACAAGGCTATTTAAAATGCCGGCCTGAGAAAGTTAATTTATTTCAACCTAAAATTAAATTTTTAGGAGTAGTAGTAACCCAGGGAGAGATATCCCCAGACCCTGATAAAATAAAATGTGTTGAAAACCTCAAGCCCCCCAGAACTATGAAAGAATTAAGGGGAATTTTAGGACTCACTGGCTACTTTAGAAAATTCATACGCAATTATGCCCAAATTGCGAAACCCCTCACGGAACTAACCAAAGAAAACTCCCATAATGTTACCTGGTCCCAGGAAGCTCAAACTTCCCTAGACCGACTCAAAAAGGCGCTCACTTCTGAACCAATTTTGTCACTCCCTGATTTCGAAAATGGAAAAATGCTAGCTCAAAGGGCATAGGCGCTATCCTTTCGCAAATAATCCCAGTAGAAAACCCTAACCCTCTACAGGGAACACCCAAACAAATAGAAAAAGTTATACGCTACTCAAGCAAAACTTTATCGAAAGGTAAAAGTAGTTATTCCGCCAAGAGCTTCGGATTATTATCCATTATCTACCACTTTGAAAACTTTAGACATTATTTAATTGGTAGAAAAATTATACTATGATCAAAACATTAAATCTTGCAGTACATGCACACATTTAAAAACCCCACGGGCATTCTAGCTAGATGGATTATGAAAATCCAAGACCTAGATTATGAATTTGAACATTTAAAGGGAAAACAAAACACAGCTTGCGACTTTTTAAGTAGATACCCAGATAATATTCCATCGGAAGCTGAAGAAAATGAAGTTCACGCCATAATTGCTAAGAGCAATCATGGATGTAAGAAAAACAAAGTCAAAGACGCAGTAAAAGAAAATAAGATTAACTATTGCCCCTTGTCTTTGGAAAATATAAAAAGAAAGCAAAAAAAGGACGAAATGTGTGTAGCACTAATTGATTATTTTGTGAATGATAAGGCGTTACCGGATAAATTCGAAATTCCTAGAAAAGAGATAGATAATTTTTACTGTGATCTTAATGACGAAATACTGTGTAGAATCGTGACTGTTGAGACAAATAGAAACCAAACCTCAATAATACCTGTGTTACCACAAAACTTGATAGAGCCTGCATTTGAATATTTTCATTCGGACACGGATGGACATTTAGGAGTTATGAAAACGCTCCATAAGTTAAAACAATATTTTTACGTACAATCTGCACTGACACAACTTAAAGAATTTGTAAGTACATGCGAAACATGTAATTTGAGAAAAATTCCCCCAGCTTATCCAAATCCTCCAATGGGAAGGATCCCGGTAGCAAGGTGCCCCTTCGATATTATCTCATTTGACCTACACGGTACAAGTTGAGGCTTACCTGTTCCTAGCAGAGGTAATACTTGTATTCTTTCGGTAATAGATCATTTTTCCGGATTTACTCTTGAAAAAGAATATAAAAATCAAGGTGCTTATGCCACAAGTAAGGCATTAGCAAAATTATTTTTTACAATTTTCAATTCCCAATAAAATTTTGAGCGACAACGGGAGCAATTTTGTTTCGAATGAAACAAAAGATTTACTGATTTTTCTCAATATAGAGAAAATGGCGACAGTACCGTACCATCCACAAGTCAAGGAAAAAATTGAAAACAGGCATAAAATATTTTAGAATGTTCTAAATATTTATACGATAGACAAAAGGAGCGACTGGGATAAAATCTTACCTTTCTTCACTAACGTAATCAACACGGCTTATTCCGAAGCAACAAAATAAAATCAATTTTATTTACTTTTTAGTTGATATTTTAAAAACCCTTACTATTAGATTATTTAGTCTCAGTAGTTTTATAACGACTGAAAAGATTATACACAAGAATTAATAAATAGGATGAGGAAAACTTATAAAATAGGTAGGCAAGAGCTGTAAAAATGTAAAATAAACCCAGAGCTAAGAAACCAACCCAAAGTTAAGGGGAACATAGATTTCAATTTGGGAGACTTAGTTTACCTAAAGAACAAGTCAAAAATGGAAGGAAAAAAACTCTCCAGCAAATATTCTGAACTTTACAGAATAGTCAAAAAGTATGATAATGAATATACCTTTAAAATTGAAAACCCCGATAGTGGAAGAACTTACAAGGCGCATGTTAGCCGAATAAAAAGAGCCAAATTTCCAGAGATGGGTATCACAGCCCTCCTCTACTGATTCGTCAGATTCGGAAAATGAGCCCCCTAAATCAAGATTGGCAGAGCTAAAACCTTTTAATTTCAAGCAAGACTATTTTGAGAATGACAGTGACCAGGAAAACTTTGAAGAATTTTTAGCTATGGAAAACCTAGTTATTCCAGAGAAAAAATCCCTAACACCAGTAAGAATAAGAACGCCAAAAAGCCCAAAAAGTTATTCACCGGCGAGTGCAGGAGATTTAGATTATACAATATCTCCAAAAACCCAATTCTTCCCCGATAGAATTTCGACCCCATGTCCACCCAAAAGATTTCCAGACGATATGGTTTCCCCTGCAACACCGATTGAAAGGCCCCTGTCTTTACAGGAAGAATTAAACAGAGCTGTAGAAACCCCCGGCATTATTGTAAAGAAAACTCCTCTCAAAGATTTATTTAAAACAAACCTGCGAGAAGCTATGGATTTAATTAATTTCCCCATAAAAAAGAGTCAAAGTACACTGCCCAAGAATAAAACTCCCAAGGATGACCAGCAAGGTCAACATCATGATATAACTGTGTCCAAGGTCAAACCTAAAAAGTAGACTTCGTGGAGGGAAACCTTTGTACAAAGAATGTCCCATCCCCCTGAAGACATGGCATTCAAACAATTGAGGAACCCCGCAAAAACTATTTATTCCTCCCAAAGCTCTCAAGAATCTTTCAAATCCCCCGATTTGAGAACCCAAGGCAAATACTTAGAGAATAAACCTTCTACTTCCAGAGGAGTGGAAACTTACGAAGGAAGGGCAGGTGACACCTCAAAAAGTGCCACCTCTAAAAGTTCTAATCCGGATTCGTCGGAAACTAGTTCCGAAGAGTCTGAAGGCGAATCAGACCAAATAGTAGCTAAAGAAATGCCGGCCTCAGCAGCCGCACACGGGAAACAAACGAAATTGAAAATGCAAGAATTTTTTAAAAAACAATACAAAAAGTTTGACCTTATTTTGCTACACAAAACGAAAAATAAAAAACTACAAGAAACCGCGCAGAAAATAACGACACAGTCAGGCAGACCGGTTGAAAAACCTAACAGATGGAAACATTCATAACCAACGTAATTGCAAATTTAAAAGATAATAAATTTAACACCATAATAAATTCAACAGCGTGCAAGTAAAGTTAACCAAGTCAATATTAATGAAAAAAAAAAAAATAATACAAGTGATCTCAAAACATTGGTGATCAGAGAGAAAGGTGGGAATAGAAAATAACCAAAGGTAGGAAGCGCGTGGTCGACTGAGAACGACAAGTGGTGTTGGACCACATCTTGTGGGAAGCCTGGGGAGGAACTCAAGGCCCATGTTTGTTTTTTGTAAATTTTTTAAACGACCGTAGGAAGGGATATTTCTCAGTCCTTCAAATGTAAGAAACTAGTATTTTTATGCCAATCAGGGCCAGTCAAAGCAATACTTAAAGGTTGAATAGAAACTTCAGTGAGCTAAATTTTCGTTTTTGGATCTGAATGCTTTGAAAGAGAAACAGAGAGTTTACTTTCTTATAGCTCCGAGGCGAAAAAAAAAGAAAAGCTTTTTAATTTCATTATATTATATCTATGACGTATACTGTCCTACAGCTCTGGGTTAAACATTACTTCCAAAGAGAAACAGAGACATTAATGTCTTTAGCTCCTTAACAAAAAATTTAATTTCATTAGTTTATATTTATGACGTATACAATAACAAAGAGGTCACTGTTCTATAGTTCCATGACAAAAATATTCTTTAATTTCATTGGTTTATCTATGAAATATATTGTTCTCTAGTTTTAGTGATATATTTTCGCAAGTAAGTCACATTATATCTTACTTATACTGACTCAGGTCTCCCTCGGATTTTCTATGAAAAATCGACCCATGTCCTAACCAGGTGGATATTATCAAAAAAAAAAATCCGATCCGAACTTTATCTATAGTTGGCTATCGGTACGTTTATATGTAGAATTTCACGGTGAATGTGGAATTAAATCTCAATAATAATATGTAAAATTTTAAAACCATTTGAACAGTTAAGATACATGAATTGAAACCCTGTGTATGTCCAATGGCGACTAAGTAAAACCCACAAGGAATTCCCCATTAATGTGAAGGTGTTTTTCGCTTAACAAATTCAAATAAAACTTTAATATCATATTTATTTATTTAGTGCTGAAGAGTTTGCTCAAACAATAGCCTTCTAAAAAGATATTGATGTCAGTTCTTCATTACGCTTATATTCTTTGCCAAGCATCAACTGGAATATACGTGGACAAGCTTGGAACCCAGTATCTAAATACCTTATTCGAAAAATGTATATGAGACACCAATGTTGACTTGTAATTACGGAAAAATCCTGAGACTAAGAACCTCTGCATTTCAGCCGTTATACCTGGAATCCCATGAAAACGTCTGAGCCAAGAAATAGGGAAGACATTGGAAAACGAGTGGATATAGAGGTCTCCATTCATCCATGTTATGTCTCGTTCCCTCATTGTAGTATCGTTTACGTAAAACCGTGTGGTTACGATGCTGCACATGCGTTTCTTAAACAGCACTGACGTGCGTGAACAATGCAGGCATGAAATAAGTTGTAAAGTTAGACTTCAAAAAATTAACCATGTAGCATAAACTCTGTTTAAATGATTATTTTAGATCTAATGTAAAATTAACTAAGTGTTAAAAGAAGTTAAAATAAAATGTATGTAGTAGTGTATATTAGAAAGTATAATAAGAGACCATACTTAAAGTTGAAGAATTAATATTTTATAAGAAACATCTATGTATTGAACTTCCCAATGGGAACAATTATAACCCAATTAATGCCGTGAATTATTGCATGTGTATTTACTTTAAAGAACGTGTGATTCTGCCTCGCTATTTTTATTACAGGAAGTAAATGGCAAATTGGTTATTGAGCATTACAATGAGCTGCCCAGTACAGCTACGACCCAGTAGCATCTATTTTCATCATATCTCAACCAACGAAGAGTACTCACCATAACTCCAGGCAACTTTCATCCCAATTTCGTCTACGAGAACAACAGTTACCCTTGATCGTTGTTTCTTCGACTATGAACCATATTACGTATCAGGTAACACTATATTTGAACCTCAGTATCAAGTGCTTTAACGAACTATATAATCACATAAACGCTGAGAAACCCATCGGTCAGTACAAGATATAAATACGAAGATATCGCTGTTGATACTCACTATGGACCCCAGAATAATTTGACAGTATAGTGATGATATTTGAAGCTAAACGATATTTAACGATATTTGAAGTTAAATAATATTTAAATTTGAAGATATTTGAAGCTGAAGTTAGAGACAATTTGGAGTTTAATTCTAAGAACCCCATCGATCAGCACACGATAAACGATATTTTAAGTTAAATGATACTTAAAGACATTTGAAGATATTTGATGCTGAAGTTAGAGACAATTTGAAGTTTAATTCTGAGAACCCCATCGATCAGCACACGATAAACGATATTTGAAGTTAAATAATATTTGAAGATGTTTGAAGTTGAATTTAAAGACAATATATTAAAAGAGTCACTATAGTATGACGACAACCCGTTTCAAAGGGCACAAATGAACAATTTTACGCGAGAATACATCCTTTATGTGCCTCAAAAATCCTAAAAATGATACGCTGAGAAGAAAAACACCAACACCTGTAGTGGGAAGAATCATTTCCCAGTTAACTATTAGAACGATATTTAATGGTCATTTCCAAGTTGAATATAAGGGAAAACTTACCGTGTAAAGACACCTCGACTTGAACTGTTCCATGAAGAAACCATAGCGTACATGCTTCAAAATTTTTGACAAGACAAAAAGAGTGAAGGACAATTATTTAAAACAGAAGGGTGTAGCACACTAAGGACACGAAAGGTGATGAATAGATGTGAAGATACATGTGTTACTTCCTAATAACTTTGACAATTCAAAAATCCCAATAGTGAAAGTGTTTTAATGTTATCAGTGAATATGATGAACCCAATATTGTATGTTATAAATCATTAATGTATGTACCACAAGTAGAATTAGGTGTAATATTATCATGTTATTCATTTAACGTAGTGTAGATAGTATGTAGTACGTCATATAGACAGCAAAATAAAAAAAAAACTAATGTAAAAGTAGAATAGCCCCAACTTTGTTGGAAATGTAAAAGTAACCAGGGCTAGATATAGAAAAAAAAATCCTTAGTATAGTAGCTAACCTAGAACCATAAATAATCTTAGTCCTGTAGATGAATTTTAGATAGTGATGTAGAATAAAATAAGAAATATAATTGAAAAATTTTAAGCACTCCTAATGAGCAGTTACTAATGACGGGACGTCATTAATTGATGGGAAGGGTGATGTGTACCAGGAGTAAAAGGCGATATATTTAAAATACAAGATTCTTTCCTTCTAAAGATGATTCGGGCAGAAATTAAACGTCCCCTACTTGAGCTCAAATACCGCTTCCAAGAGTCTAAAATTTTAATCAGCAAAAAAATAAATTAAATTCTAGCTTCCGTCGCACCATGACGCTATTTGTTCGAATTTCGATAAGACAATTGTAGCAAAAAAAATGCTATTGACAACATTTAAAAGGAATACGAAATTGCAAAAAAACCGTGTAAATTCTAGAATCATCAAAAACATTTAGCAACTATTCTAGAACGTGGAATCGCGTCCGGGGGGCCTTTGAGCCCATGGCGAGCAGTCCTTACAGCGCAGGACGAAAGAACTGTGGTTGGAAGTGGGGTCGATGTGTTTTTAATTAGAATAGTAAGTTTGACTTGAGAAGATCCATTGAGATAGTTGTATTAACTCTTTCATCTCGGTCACCATTATTGTCATTGAAGTGACCCGTTGCTGTACAACTAAGCATGTAAGTTCAATAAATATATTGTCTTTCTTATCTGCGTTTATTTCATTTGTATGTCTGCGTCTAGTCTAATAATAGATAATTAGTTCGTAAGTCTCCAAGGTAAATGATCCCAAAGGAATCTGAACTCCAGATAGCCCGAGAAGAAGAGGCCACGTTTTTTCATCCCTGCAAACACCGAAAGTTGTCATCGCCACAGCTTAGAAGAATGTTTCTAACCCCTGCTAGCCTATAAGAATTCGTATCTCTTAAATCAGATCTAATTGTGCCATGGAAACAAAGCTTTGAGACGTCAAAACTTATAGTCTAATAATCCTCAATTACTCCTAAAACATTACATAACACTTTGCCCATTATTTATATATAGTATTGGTTATTGGGAAGTATACAGACGTTTTCAGGAGGGATTTATTCTGGGTGGGGGTCGTCGGAGAAGGTTATGACGAGGGAGGGTCTTTCCATAGAGGATTTTTCCTTGGGGGAAGGGACATTTCTATGAAGGGGCGCCGGATTTCCCAGCATTATTTAAAAAACGATCAGAAATTAAATAAAAAAAAAGGTTTTTCAACTGAAAGTAAGGAGCAACATTAAAACTTAAAACGAACAGAAATTATTACGGATATGGGGGGGTTCGCCCCCTAGTCAATACCTCGCTCTTCAGCCTAAAGTTTTTTTTGTACTTTCAAAAGAGCTATCTATTCTAATTAACCGGCCTTTGTGATTCAGGGGTGTGTGATTCGAACAAAATTCGAACTTTAGCGTAAAGATCGAGGTAATGACTAGGGGGCAATCTCCCTAATATACGTAATAAAAACATACGAAGAAAGAAGTTCGTTACGTAAGTTAATTTGTAAGTTACGTCAGAACAAAATTTCGAGTAAACCTGGAAAAAAAACAAAAACAAATTAATTTATTAATTAACCTTTTAAATTAATTAAAAGGCATTCATAATAGTTCTTCTACAAAAAAAGCCAAATATCGCATCCTTGTAGATAGGCACTTAAAACCTCTGGATACGTTGTACTTAGATGTACGATTTTCATCAAGGTCACTCGTCCACTGGCGGGTTTTTGTCCCTTTTTCGAAAATCTCCCAAATTTTTTCAGGCTCGTAGTCTTTACTGGGCATCTTTAAATTTAATGAACTTCACATATTTAGAGATTCCACGAAAATCTGATTCTTTTGATGCATATATTATTATCAAAAGTCCTTTTCTCGAGTTTCGGTCATTATTAGCTCGAGTCGCCCCTTACTAACTGTTCGTTGCCAGCAAGGTATAAACACATACTGAACAAGTACTGACAAAACCTATCCTCTCCACACAAAAAAAAGTGACCCTTTGTCCGCGTCTCCGGAGACGATTCCATACCTATGCGAACCTGGCGAGTAAATCACGAGTTCCGTAGGTGATTATACTTGTTCCGTAAAAGTTGTATTAAATTTAATTTATTGGCTCGGAGCGATTAAGTAGTACAACATTTTCCCTCTAGAGGCGCTGAGGTACGCGGGGTCACTTTTGGAGAGTTTTGACTGTACTTGTTCAGTAGATGATTATACTTTGGTTGCCAGCAATGTTTCAATAAACATTTTTGAACCTTACGATCTTACTATTGGGTCTTTTAATCGTTTTATAAATGAAAAGAAATGAAAATATAAAAAAAGCAAGTATGATATTTCGAATAAGACAAAGGAAAATAACAAAAAATTTTTCCCTCATAATAATAAAATTCTGAATATTTCAGCTTCACCTCCGGAAATCTTTATCAACAAAATAAACAAAACAAACTAATATTAAACCAAAAATATAGAGAAAAAGAAACAAACACACAAATGATAAAAAACATGATATCTTAAAAATGTCCACTTTTATAATATTCACCATGCAATATCAACAAATCAAGCGACAGTAGGACAAACTAGGTTGTCTCTCTGGTATATTATAGTATATTTGAAAAAAAAACGCAAGGCCATGCCAACAAAAAACATAAAATAAAAACATACTAATGCAATTAACAACATACGAATACAATTAAAGGATTCAATTTAAACTTTTAATCAAAACGATTAAAGTACAGCAAACCATTCAAAAACACTAATACAAACAATCATACAAGGTCATTATATAACAGCTTCACGATGGGTTATGTCCACACGAATAAACCGTCGCCGACTCTCAATGCTAATAAACACCCATTTCCCAACAATTTTTCCACCCTAGGCTCATCTCCCTCATCCATTCAAAAAATTTCTTTTCTCAAGACCCTTAACCCTTCACACTTCCCCAGAAAATGTAATAAATCTCCTCGCACTCTTCATACATTGGACAGCTGTAAAGACCGTTCTCATTTTAGTTTTATCCAAATATCTTCTTCTTCCCGAAATGGCAGAAAATTACCTCTAAAAGAAATTACCCACTTAATATCCTCCCTAGATAGTCCAGCTCCGAAATGATAGTTCAGACAGCCTACCTATATCACAATACAATTAAGCAACAGCCGGGATATAGTTGGTTGTTCGTCTGATAATGAAATTTGTTTTTCCCTTTCTTTATATGTTTTGTTTAATTTAAATTACTATTTTTCTTTGATTAAGGCTTCCAAACGTGAAGCCAAAATACTCGGACCTTTATTATTCTTATTAAAAAAAAAACTTTTTTATTATTGGAAATATTATACCCGTTTTTCCATATTTTCATTTCGATTTGTAAATGAAAGGGCAGTGTGATTTAAGAAATTAATGATTGTTTTATAGAATTAACTTAGGAAAACATTTTCCAAAAAGAAACGAAGTAAAGTAAAGAGACGCACTAAAACCTAAAACGTACAAAACTTAATATGTTATATATTTAATAATTTTAATTATAACTAATTTTAACTATAATTATTTTAACTTTAACTATTTTAATAATTTATACATATTAATAATTTATCATAAATTAACAATAAAATTAAATTTTTTTTTGCAGAAAATTATCCCTCTGATTCTATTTCATTCAAATATACAGAGAACTGATGCCCATTTAAAGCTTTTAAAATAAACATCGGGAATTTTTTTTTGAGAAAAATTCGTTTGTTGAAGCAATATTTGACTTCATTATTCATTTTGAATTATGTTCGTTAAGATTCATCGATTGATCCATATGAATATCTGCTATCTTCATACCAGATTACATACAATACAACTATAATGATAATAATGATTCCTTGGAGTCTCAGCAATTTTTCGACATAATAATGACAAAGAAGATTCTTTTTTTCCAGCCCAGTGCAAAAGACAATATAGCCATTAGAGCTTTTAAGGGGGGGGGGGGGAAGGGCATACTTGTGTTGGTAATAATTTCGGTTTATTTTAAGTTTGACTTCATTATTTGCTTTATATTCTGTTTGTTTAAGATTCATCTATTCATCCATATCAATATCTGCTATTTTCATGTTTGATCGGTTTATTAATTTAAAATATGTTCATTTTAGTTTTCGTGTCTTCATTCATAGTAATTTCTGTTCGTTTCAAGCTTTTTTTTTCATTAGCATAGTTTTATGACGCTATCAGTATCTGTTTGTAGATACTGTATAGCATATACATATATACTATACAGTATAGTATATAGTAACCGATACTGTATCAGTATCTGTTTGAGCTTTATGTTTGATGTGATTATTGTTTTAATTTATGTTCGTTTTAGAATTCCTTTACTCATTCAAAGTTATTTCTGTTCGTTCTAATCTCGAATTATCATATGATTTTATTTTTTGCACCTTTTACGCCCTTAATATGGCTCTTTAGCTTATGCTGAGACCTCCCTTCCTCCCCGCCATCCTACCGCCACCTCACCTCTTCCACCTCACCTCCCTTCCACTGTCCTTGGTACTTCAAAATAGATTAAAGTCGACGAAATGACGTAAACCTCAAACAATGAACCTCAAAAACAAAAAAAAGCCACCTCCACGCTTGGACTTTGGCTGCGAGTAGCTATGCGAAGCAGTATCCCGTGGCAGTGTTAGGGGCACGTGCCCCCTAAAAGATCAAAAGTTACACTAACTATAGGGGTAGAAGGACACAAAGTAGCAATGGATGAGCCCAGATTTCGTCCCCCCCCCCTCAAACATAAATTCTATATCCACCCCGACCAAGCAGCATCCCCGTGGCCCTGATTTTCTTTTTTTAAGTTGCTTTTTTGAAAAAGAGCATTACACTCTATTTTAATTAAGTTACAATTAAACAATTTTCCATTTGCAAAATTATCACGGCCATGCAATTTTTTATGAGCAATAAAACCAAACTGCTCACGGTTTGAATGCCAATTTTTATTTTTAAAATAAATTTATGTAAGCTTTTATATGTCCTATTTTGAAAAACTGCATTACCTTCAAAATTATTTTTAATTGATTATTTCATATTTGGCTTGATTTTAAACTGCTAGGTGACTAATATAAATCCCGAATACAAGTAACCTAAGAGGAAAATGAATATCTGTTAATTTTTACAAAGAAGCTAAATAAATTTATTTTCCTCTTAACAAAAATGCATTAAATTCATTTATAGAAGAGCTACATAATAATGATGATCAAATACTAGAGCTATTTAAAACAAAACGAAAATACAAAAATGCTAAAAAAAAAAAGATTTGGCAAATTCCCATTTTCGGCGATACGTTTTATATTTTGCAACGAGATTCAAAAGACAACCAAGACCGAAAAGACCAAAGAAAATATTTCATCCCCTTCCCCTAAATATGAAATCTAAACCCTCTTCCTCCGAAGAACTTTCCTAAATGTTTCAACTCGGGCATACTTACCAACAACCCAACTATATGCCATTACATCTTTTAATGAAACCTAATGACTGTATGTAATCTCTGTAACGAAAAATTACTCTCTTGCCTCCAGACTTCTGGTAGTACGAAGAAAAAATGTGTACTCCCTTATGAGCATCCGAAAATCTAATAGCTCTGGTCGTAACCTCCACTGGAATACTTGCTTCATTTAGTCGTTGCAAAAAATTACGTGATTGTTTTCAGATATCTTAGTTCTTGGTAATTGTTATTAACATCTTGGTAACAAAATGACTGAAATTTCTCGCAAGGAGTTTAAAAAGGATCACTTGTGGTGGAATATTGTTCCACACGCTAACTGTTCGCCAGATAAAGCTACCTACAAGTCTCCTAACGAAGATGATAATTAATAAGTGCGAGCAAGTCTTTTTTTTATTCCTTAATTCGTAGCGCTAAGTGCTTTTAAGTCTCTGGTTTGCCGCTAGTCTTTTACGCCGCTCCATCACGGGGTTTTACATGACTGTTGAATGTTCTTTTGGAGGAGTCAACAGATAAACTTTAGGGAAAACATCCCTATAAGATCGTATCAAATCACAGTACAACGTCAAACGAAGCTGTTTTCAAGTACTCTGTTCTGGTACAAACAACGTTTTCAGAGCACCAGCACACAGTCGGAATCAATATTCAGCAGTGGCTTGGATACGAGTCTTGTAAAGTGATCAAGCTGGGTGGTAGAAGTTTTTTGTAGCAATGAGTGATCCCCAACTTTCTTCTACAGGTGGTTGCCACCCGATCGAGGTTTGTTTTCCAAGAGTGGTCAATGAAGAAGTCGAAGAAGGAGAGGAAGCCCATCGACTCTTTTTCTAGCTTCTTTTGTGGAAATGAAGCTAGTATGCATTCGTGGCACTTTCGATCGGAAGATCAGCAGCTCCTTTGTTTTCAATGCATTGCATTTGACCATCCATGCATCGGACATCTTTACAATTTCTAAAGATCCCTCTGTAGAGAGGCTTATGTCGGATCTCCGTGCTTTGGGACGGCTACGTGTCGCGTGGTATTCTTGGCATAGCGATTCAGAGGGCTTGCAAAGCTGTCCCCCATGTAATTTGAGTACACAAGGAAAAGACCAGGTCCCCAAATACTACCTTGAGTTACGCCTACCTTTATTGGATATTCGGGGAAGTGAGCCCGTCGAGAACAACAGGCAGTGTACGGTCAGAAGTTAAGCTCTTGATAACTTCTAACAGACGTCCAAGGACACCATGCCCTTTTCCTAGAGGTTCAATCCATTACTGGTACTTGGCTACTAAGGATTCAATTGTTGTTTCCAGCGAAAAGTTTCCGGCAAAATCCAAACTGGCGGTGGCCTAAATACTTATTTGACTTCAGGTTCTCATAGCGTATAATTGGGGAGACTTGTGTTAACTTTCGCAATACTGGAGAGGCTAATACACCTACGTGAGCCCACACACGCTGAAGCGCCATCCGTTTAGGCATAGGAGTGACAAAGGTGGATTTCCAGGTGTATGGAAAGGTTCCAGGGTGAAAACAGACCAAGAAAAGCATTGACAAAGTTCCAGCAAATTCGGCACTCGATCTCTCTGTCACTACGTATATAATGAATTACTATAATCACGATTGTATATAATGAATAACTCTCATCATACTGATGATAGCAGGGATTTTGTTAGAAACATAAGCATCTTGGAAAATAGGATCTAAATACCAAGCATCGTGGCCAAACCGAGCTTTTGCTTCAAGTCTTTTGTTTTGATTCAGGGTAAAAAAAAAACTTTTGCGACTGAAGTTGGTCAGATTAGATAAAACCCCCATCAACGGGCCGATGGATATATGTCTCGGTATTCTTGTTAACGACTTGCCCTCGATGTTTCTCGTCCAACCAATCTGATCTTTTTAATATTTAACTCTTTTTTTTGTAAATATTTTTGTGAACTTCATTGTAATCGTATGTGTGACTGTGAAATCCATTCTTAAAGCAACGTGAAGACAGTTTTTTTCAACCTAAGAACCTAACAACTGTCTAACAGATCAACAACTAGAGGACAGTTTTTTGTTTCTCCTGCGATAGGCCATGTGAGATGATCCCTGTTAACATATAACATAATGATGTAAAACCTATGTACGTGCGAAAGTCTACATGTATGACATCATGTACATGCGAAAGTCTACACGCGGAGTCATTCGACTAAAAAGTAAAAGTTTTAGTGCCTTTTTTAAAGTCAAAAGTGACTGGGGTGCAGCGAGTCATCGTCGTTTATTCGTCGCTGCACAGGGGTCGCTGCACAAGTTTTAGTGCCATTTTTAAAGTCGAAAGTGACTGGGGTGCAGTGAGTCATCGTCGTGTTTTAGTCGCTGCACAGGGGTCGCTGCAAAAGTTTTAGTGCCTTTTTTAAAGTCTAAAGTGACTGGGGTGCAGCGAGTCATCGTCGTTTATTCGTCGCTTCACTGGGGTCGCTGCACAAGTTTTAGTGCCTTTTTTAAAGTCGAAAGTGACTGGGGTGCAGCGAGTCATCGTCGTTTATTCGTCGCTACACGGGGGTCACTGCACAAGTTTTAGTGCCTTTTTTAAAGTCGAAAGTGACTGGAGTGCAGCGAGTCATCGTCGTTTATTCGTCGCTGCACTGGGGTCGCTACACAAGTTTTAGTGCCTTTTTTAAAGTCGAAAGTGGCTGGGGTGCAGTGAGTCATCGTCGTTTATTCGTCGCTGCACTGGGGTCGCTGCACAAGTTTTAGTGCCTTTTTGAAAGTCGAAAGTGACTGGGGTGCAGTGAGTCATCGTCGTGTATTCGTCGCTACACTGGGGTCGCGGCACCAGTTTTAGTTCCTTTTTTAAAGTCGAAAATGACTGGGGTGCAGCGAGTCATCGTCGTTTATTCGTCGCTGCACTGGGGTCGCTGCACAAGTTTTAGTGCCTTTTTTAAATTCGAAAGTGACTGGGGTGCAGTGAGTCATCGTCGTTTATTCGTCGCTGCACTGGGGTCGCTGCACAAGTTTTAGTGCCTTTTTTAAAGTCGAAAGTGACTGGGGTGCAGCGAGTCATCGTCGTTTATACTCGCTGCACTGGGGTCGTTGCACAAGTTTTAGTGCCTTTTTTAAAGTCAAAAGTGACTTGGGTGCAGCGAGTCATCGTCGGTTATTAATTTAATCTCATTTTTTGCAATCATTAAAGAAAAAACTGAGACAGTTGGAGAGTGGTAGCTTGATCGAGCATGAACACTAGAGTTAAAAGTCGTTGGTACAAGAACGAAGTAATTTCGCTTTTTTATTGTTTTTTTTTTAATTATACAATATAATGAGCCTACCGTGGAATGTCTTCAAAACTGTTATACAGCCTCAGAAAGTTTACAGCATAAGTAAACAGCCACAGACAGAGCGTTTTCGCTTTCGTGGTTAATCGATGGCTATTGTTAATCTTTTAGTTTTATCCTTTTTTTTGTTCTCTGTTTTTTTTTCGTACGTAGAGGATTTACTACATATCAGGCATTTATGGTATACCTGGCAACACAAAATGCAAAAAAAAATCTAAGAAATAGCGAACATGCCAATTTGCCATAGAAAATGCCATAGAAAAGAACCAATTGGCTGTCCGAAGTTAAAAGTACGTATATACTCATCTTACCGCTATCGGGACTTAAACATGAAAATAAAAAGAATAAAAAAGTCAAATGGTATTAGCAGGGTTGTATCCAGGATTTTTTCAGGGGGGGGGGAGGTACAAAAAAAATAAAACGCATCACAAATTTGTTTATATTCATTTTTGTTATGCTATTACGAGTCGGACAAACATTTCAGAGGGGGATTCAGACCCCCTAATCCCCCTGGTTACAGCCTTGGGTTTCGGCCAGATTGTCATAAACCAGCTTATATTAAAAATAGCAAACTTATGAATTATCAGCAAGTTAATGAATTTTACACAGAGAAAAAGTACGAATAATGAAAGCAATAATAAAAAAAATACAAAAATGTTTCTAATTTTTATCTTTATCCAATATATTAGTGTTCATGCTTATAATAGGGTCACAAAGACACATAGAGAATCAGATGTCAAATGTTAAAAAAATTATAAAAGAACATGAGTACATCAACCAGTAAATTATATTAGGAAAATATCCAAAAATTTAAATAAAGGATTGAACAGAAATCGGAGAAGGGCTGGCGCTTTTTGAAAACTACCAACTGAATATGATACCAAATCAAGGCAGTACCCAGGATTTATGTTCATGGGGGAGAGTATTTTTTGAAGGGGTTATTTTTACGAAAAAACTTCTCAAAAACCATGAAAATTTGTCTATATGCATTTTGTTACTATTTTATGAGTTAAAAATTTCAAGGGGGTTCAAACCTGGCTACCCCCTGGATTCCTGGAAACGACCGTTTAATCTAATTATAGTTTAACAATGGATTTCACTTTCATCAGCTTAATGTTGATCTTAATTTTTTTCGATTGCATTTCCTATACACCTAATATATATCAACGACACCAAAAGTACGGTGTTTCTTGGTGAAATCTTGCTGATTGTCATAGAAAAAATGAGTTTAAACGTGACAATCATACTTTGATACAGGGATGGTTTCAAACGCGATTACTACTATCAGGATTCTGCAATGTCGTAGATTCAAGTCCATGGCCGTATACAGGGGGGGGGGTACTGATTTTGAGCCCCCCCCCCCTTCGGAATTTTCGTAAGACTCGTCAAAAGTAACAAAAATGCAAACAAACAAATTGTTGATGCGTTTTGCAAAGTTCTTTTAATGACCCCCTCCAAACAAAATCCCTGGATATTCCCTTGTTCAAATCTCTTCGAGTCTTATAAGACGAATTCGTGTCCCTTTTGAAATGGGTTAGAAGATTTTTAGAAAATTACTTTCAATAGCTTCAACTCATGTCGAGCATAGCTCGATTTTGAGCACCATTTCTTGTGAAAGCACAACCGTTGACTGTAGGGTTGGCGGCCGTTGGTTTCCACCATAAACCTGATTTAGACCGCAAACTTCGAATCTCGAGTTGATAGAACAATGAAAAGTGTGTATACGTACTTTTACCCTTGGACGGCTCTACTATATACAGGACATTACCTATCAGTAGGTGAAATAATATTTTGAGGAGCATCAACTGTATCATTCATCTCACAATCACTATTCCGAAGTTCACTACGATCATTCGGTAACAAAGTTCGTCTTGGACTATCTGACTCAAAATCATCATTCAAATCTGGCCTATTACTCGACCTGCGAGTTTTAGTCATTACTAAAGGCGACGAATTTGACGTACTATTAGCTATGTCTTCACAACTCGCCAGCGGCGCTAGATAAAGTCTAACACGCCGCTGTTCTTGATTTCGCATAGCGGCAATCTCCTCAGCATCGGCGTAAATTATTGATGGATCATCAATGTTAACCATTTTGACTAAATCCTTTGTCAAATGGTTGGATTTGACTAAATCCTTTGTCAAGGATTTGACTAAATCCTTTGTCAAGGATTTGACTAAATCCTTGTCAAAACCACGAATCTATATTCCAATATTTAAACTTGTCATGTGACAAATGCACGGTCCATGATTTTATGAATGAACAATAGGGCAAAGAGAACGCAACTGTTTACCCTAAAGTGACTTTCCCAAGGATTTTTTGCAGAATCGATCAATTGAACTGGGATAAGCAAACGCGGGAACAGAGGCCATCTATGCCAATATTTAAACACTGAGCATAAGAGACAAAAATAATATGGAAATAAAATGAAATATGAAAAGGAACAACTTCGCAAGAATACATTTTACAATATTTAAAGACTGGCACGATGTTGTCAACGCGGTACAATTGTACCGTATTTGGTACAATTTGGAGGTCCAGGTACAATTCGGTACATTCGGACAAGTTTTGATACAATCATATTTTCCGGTAGATTTTGGTTTTGTTCGCTTATTTCTGGGCTGGATACTGTTCAAGGTTTAGTTTATCGATTTTTTTTTTTTTTTATTTTTTTTTATTTTTTTTACGGCAAATTTTTAACGTCCTATCCAGACGGTACAAATTGATCTCTTATGGTACAATTTTAGTCCGAAAAGTAGTACAATTTATTTCAAAGCATTGGCAACACTGGAACAAATAGGATAAGAGAAAATGTAAATAAGATAAAAATTATATACAAGACTAAATCTTAGCACATATAAAGTCTACTGGAGAATTTTTGTCCCCTTAAAAAAGAAAAAGAAAAACCCGACGAAGCCCTTCCTTTTATGGGAAGACAGTTAAACACATTCAATTTTTGTCAAAAATGTCTTTCAACAGGTGAGGACAAGCACCTCTTGCACTCTTGTCTCTCCTATAAAGCAATAGCTTTGTTTTTACCACTGTTTAACTGGGAGTATTTCTTAGTTTCGTGGGTTGCTTCTCAGGATTGAGAGGATATCAGGATCCCTGATCAATCCTGATCAGGATATTAAGATTTTGACTCCATCCCCCGTCCCTCCCAGATGGAATCTATGCATAAGCAGTATAACTACTAATTTTAAAGAGACACATATCCCATTTTTAGACAGATAAATAGAGCCGCAATATAATATTTTCACTCTAGAGACTAAAACATATTGAATCATACTATTATAAAATAATGACAGGTTTATATAAAAACAAAATTATTAGAAAATCGCGCAAGATCCTCGAGCCCCTTAACCAAGAACAGCAATGATTATGACCAAGGAAAACATTTATATTATTAAATTAGTTGTATATATATATATATATATATATATATATATATATATATATATATATATATATATATATATATATAAACTTATTTATCCGTATTTTTTTCGAAAACAGCACTTTATTTTTTCCTGAAAACTGGCTTATTACCATTTTCCGGTGGGAAAAAATAAATAACCTAGAGAAGTAATGACTCTGGGAAAATTCATTTAGGGAATTAATTTTGAAAGATGATTGCATGTGCTAAATATTTTAAAAAACATATTACAATATAATTAGATTGTCAATGGTATAGAACAATTTGTCCATATAAGTATGGGAAAAGATTTCCGAATTACAAAAAAATGAAAATAAAGCTTTTTTTTGTGACAGAATTTAAAAAGAAAAAAGTCTTTCTTTTCACCGAGCGCAACTTAGTCCCCTGGTACTAAATTAAGTGATAAGTTTAGACAAATCAAAATTATTTTTGTTGAGTAATAAACCAACGAAGATTAAACAAGATCTCTTTGTAAACCAAAATTTAAATTTTTAATGCAGCGAATACCTAGTGAATACAACAGTGCCCACCGCACGGACCTCTTCAGGGGGTCTCCGAAGCATTTCTTCGGAGAACCCCCTAGATTATAAATCCCTCCATCGATAGAGCCGTCTATATTTCGAATCTTCCTTTTTTGATATTTTCATTAAAAAAAAACCTCCCACTAAACTCTGCAAAATAGGGACTACTACGGAGTATTTGGCCCTCCCTTGGATGTTGAAAAATTTCTATTTGTGCCCTTTTTGGCATTTCCCTTGAAAAAAAATTGAAAAATGTCCAGTGGACATTGTCCGTCACGCGTCAACTCAAAAACAATCCAATCTTTCGAGCGGGACAGGAGATAACATATGAGTGGGACAGGAGAGCCCTTCATGCATCCTTAGTCCCTGAGTGGGAGGACATCTACGCCGCAGCTCATTTGCGGGATGATTGGAGGCTGTTAACGGACGCCCTGTGTGCCTCTGGAGGTACAGGAGGAGCTAAGGTCTAAGGAAGGTAAAGGCCTTTCGTCCCTTAGTTCTCCGACTATCTACCTTAGTTCTGCCCTAGGAATGACGTATGGACGGATTTTGCCCCCACACCTACATTTCCGTGAACTGACGTCGCTGTCTGGACCCTCGACTCCCCATAAATCCCAAACCTTCCCGAATTTGCCCAGACTTCTTTCCAAATTATCAGATGTTTTTTATATTATTATTATCGGGCTCCCCTCGTAAAAAAAAGCCTGCGCACGCACCTGAAGGAACAGCATTTTGTTTCCCCTTCATAGATGAAGGGAAAAAATAACACAGATCTGGTCAACTCGAAAACCTAAGAATCATTGACCTATAACAACAAACAGAGATTCCACAGAAATCTAAAGTTTATACTAACCAGATAAGTTGTTTATGTTTAGATAATGACATGACAGTGACTATCATAACACTGACCTCAGCTAAGCTTTTACAGTTCTATAGAAATAAATACCTATTAAAAGAACAATCACTGGTTAGAATACTGGACTGAAAAAAAAATAATTCACCGAAAAACAGAATAAGAAAATTAAATAAATAAAAAAAATCAACTGGAAGTAAGGAGTAACATTTAAACTTAAAACGAACAGGAAATTATTACGCATATGAGGGGGGGGGGGGGGCTGCTACCTCCTCTTCCTTCACTTTTTACGCTAAAGTCTTAAATTTCTTTAAAAATACATCTCATTCAAATTCAAAGTTCTTTGTGCTTCAGGAGTAGTTCTTAAAGAATTGGGACAACAAGTCAAATTTCTGCGTAAAGAGCGAGGGATGAGAAAGGGGCAGCCTCCTTCATATACGGAGTAATTTCAGTTCGTTTTGAGTTTTAATGTTGCTCCTTCATTTCACTTGAACTTGAACCTTCACAAAACTTGTTAAAAAAAAAAAAAACTTTGACCGTGGCGGATCATGCTACTCCTAAAGGCATAGTTGGATTTGGATTTTTCAACTATGCTGAACAAAACGGCTATCTTAAAATTTTGATCGTATGTCTTTGAGAAAAAACGGACGTGGGAGGGGACTAGTTGCCCTTGAATCCTTTTGGTCACTCAAAAAGGGCACTAGAACTCTTAATTTCCGTTTGAATGAGCCCTCTCCTGATCTTTTATGACCATTAGTTCGACAAGACCACCCTGGAAAAAAAAATATGAAACTCACGCATCCGTAATCTCTCTTCTCGCAAAAAAAAAAAAAAAAAAAAAAAAAAAAAAAAAAGTACGAAAGATATTTTCGTAAATACTATGCTGAATCTTATGGTGTGGTTTTCTTTAAGATCACTTTACATTCTGGGGGTGTTTCCCCCTTTTCGAAAACAGCATAAAAAATCTTCCCCTTTCATGTATTATTTATAATCAAATTCCTTCCTTTAGAGTTTCGGTTACTATTTGGCCAAGTCGCTCTTTAGTTAGAGTTCGTTAATACGAACTGTTTGACAATAAAAATGTAAGTTCGATTTTCAAAAAGCCCATTTTAAACGCAAATGAAAATCTGAAAACAAAATCAGATACGATATTCAGACTTTGTTGCTTGGAGCAATAAGAGAAACTTCCCAGCAAGGCCGTGTCATACGGGAGGGGGGTTACCGGGTTTGAAACCCCCCAAAATTTTTTGTCCGAATGGCAAAAACGTAAAAAAATGCATAAAAACAAATTTGGATGCGTTTGTAAAAGTTTTTTGTACCTCCCCTTAAACAAAAATCCTGGATACGCCCTTGCTTCCTAGCACCTACTATACATACAAAATAGGGAATAAATCAAATAATATATAATATATATATTCTAATATATCCTGATTCTAATTATGAATTGTAAATTTTGTCCCTATTTTGTATGTATTTTGTATATTTGTATATTTATATATATATATATATATATATATATATATATATATATATATATATATATATATATACAAATATACAAAATACAATATATATATATATATACAAATAATATATATACATACAAAATAGGGACAAAATTTACAATTCATAATTAGAATCAGGGCTGTACCCAAGATTCTTGTCCGGGGGAGAGGGGATCAAACCGGGTAACCCCCATACTGGATGCAGCCATGATCAGAATACATCTTTTTCTTAAGCTTTATTTCTAAATTCTTCAAGTTAATATTCGCTACAATTCTCAAGTATATTGTAACGTTCCCCAACTTAGTTTTGATTTCGACATTTCTGCTGTGTGAGTCTTTTTGTAAATACATTTTAAATATAAAATAATCACATTGTCTTTTAAAATAAAATGAAATAAATTATGTTGTCACAGGTAAAAAGTTGCTTAGTTACTTAGATCCAATTGACCCATTGGTAATGAAAGACCACTGATTTACCAAATTCTTCGCCGATTTCCCAAATTATTACAAAATAGTTTTGTTTAAAATTTACTAATACACTGTTTACCTTTTTACTTGTTTGAATATTATAAAGAAAACATTCTTAATATTTTCTAACCTAGTTTTATATATTTACTAAACTTGTGGCAAGCCTGTCTTATCAAGGTTGAAATATGATCCCATGTTTTAAGTTGAGTTCAGAAAATGTAAGACCGTGGTGACACTATGTTTTCCTCCCAAAATTTACACTCCTTACCATCAGCTATGCATTTGGCATTATTGTATTGAATCAGTTCTGTATGCATTTATAACCTTTTACTCGTTAAATAAATCGATACCATGGGAAATAACAATAGTAATAAAACCATACTTGTCAGTTGGGGGTTCACCATCCAGGATATTTGCTGGCCGTTCGTCGCCAATAAATTGTTTCATCTCCAAAGTCGTGCCATCTGCAAGGTATAGAGCATAAAATTATAATAGTTATTTCAAAATAACATCGTTTAAACCCTCGGCCTCAAACTAACTCAGATTCAGCGTCTCCATCTTCATCCATTCACATACCCTTGTCGTTCGATTGGAAGACGTATTTGGACATCAGGTTCGCCAATTTGGGGCTCTTCCCCCCCCCCCCCCCCAAGAAAAATAATCCGGTTAGGACCAATGAGAATATGTTTTGTTAAGCCAAAACCAAGTAGAACTAAACGAGGTTAAAAATTGTCAGTAGATCCCAGGGTTCCCGCAGATGCGATTCCATGCAAAAACTGTGGTTTTTGCGCGAACCAATAAATTTCCTGCGTTTTTTTTTACTGCATGTTTATGCGTCACAACGGTTCAGCGGCTGCGTTGAAGTATTTCTACTGAGCCGTTGAAAATCACATTCGCTATTCTGAACTGAAAATTTTTTAGAACTATAAATTGTAAGGAATTGAGAAACTAATCATGTTAATCAGAAGTTTTCCATTAATATTTGACAAAAAACAAGACGGTCCCGTTCTTTTAATTCAAAATTTTAATCCTTAGCGCATAGGAGAATATTTCCAGGGAAATGAACATACAAGAAAAGAATTATATTTTTAATTAATTACAGCTAGCCTAGGCCTATTCAAGTTAACCCTTCGAATATTGTCATTAGCTTCTAGAACTTGATTTAGCCAATTCCTATGTATTTACTGTTTAAATATCTCATAATATTTTTATTAGATAAAATATTACATTTCTTATGTTTCTCTGTTTAAATATCTCATAATATTCTTTCAAACAGTTCGTGGCAACGAACTGTAAGGTACGTGGTAACGATTACGTGGGAGGATCTTTCCATAGAGGATGTTTCCTTCGGGGAAGGAACATTTCTATGAAGGGGGCGCCGGATATCCCAGCATTTATTATGTCCCATTGATGCAATTTTTTTAACGCAAAACGGCTCACGGATAGCGGATGCAGGAAAATCGCAAAAATGTTCACATAGAAACGGTTCCCTGCAGCCGCTGAAGCGTATTATATATATAAAAAAAAAGTTTCTTCAACTGAAAGTAAGGAGTAACATTAAAACTTAAAACGAACAGAAATTATTGTGTATATGAGGGGGTTCGCCCCCCTAGTCAATACCTCGCTCTTTACGCTAAAGTTTTTTTGGGCAGGTTCAAAATAGCTATTTATTTTAGTTAAAAGACCTGTGTGATTCAGGGTTCTGTGATTCAATGCTTGAACTTTAGCATATAGAGTGAGGTATTGACGAGGGGGCAATCCCCCTCATATACGTAATAATTTCTGTTCGTTTTAAGTTTTAATGTTGCTCCTTCATTTCAGTTGAAAAAACTTTTTTTTTTTAATTTAATACTCTTCAGCGGCTGCAGTGAACCGTTTCTATGTGAACATTAGTAGAGGAGGGGGTGCTACTCCGAACGGGACTCCTTATATGGGCATAGAATACGGACGGGACTCCATATATGGGCATAGCCTCCCTAGGGAGACAGATTACGTAATGGTCTCAATGACCTCTTTTTCCATGGTCGAGTTATTTGATGTTTTTATGTGTAATAACTCCGGAACGAAGGTTGCACATGCACATTGAATTCTAACGGGAACAATGTTATTGATCTAGGACTCGAGGGGGAAGTGAATTTCCGAGAACTTGATTGCGTAATCGATTGGGAATGTCATGGTGTCCAGAAATAGTATTTGTTGTTGTTGTAAGTGCACGCTCTCAGCGAATGTTATGATCCAGAAATAGTATTTGTTGTTGTTTTGGTCATGTACATGCTCGAGGCGAATGTCATGGTGTCCAGAAATAATATTTGTTATTGTTGCTCTCGAGTCAAAATGTTATGACTTTCCTGGAAACAGTTAGATCACATGTTTCCTTCTCAGCCAATCAGCGAGTCGGATACATCCCCCTTCTCAGCCAATCAGAGGGCTTGTTTACATATTAGCGGCGGAGTGAATATAAGGAACGGGTTTTTTGCTATAGTTTTATTAGTCTGTGAATAGAATTCAAAGGAGTGAGAACAGTTTGACTTTACTCATTTGGATATATATTTGTGTGTGTTGATGGCGATGAGTGGAATGTTTACACTATTAGAAGTTGATAGTGGAGTTGATGATAATAGTACAAGAGCACCAAACATTGCGGTGGAAATCACGAAAGGATCGCGGCTTTGTCTGGAATGGGATGCAGTATATGCAAGATATGTAATATCCTTGAGCAAATTTAAAATGGAGGATCAATTATGTTTCGCCGCTAAAGTTGATATAGCGCATGTGAATAGAATTCAATGCGCTTTAAGTGCATTTGTGAAACATATTAAAGACAATAAACAGTATCGATGATTGTATATGCTTCGTATTATTGATGTTGTTGAAAATGTTCCCTTTTTTTTCTGGTTAGGGCTAACGAATCAGGGTCAGTCTAGAGTCAGAGTGAAAGGATTGAAAAATGAATAAATTTGAGAAAGAGAGAATTAGATCAAATCTAGTGTTGATGGAAAAACATTTGATTTTGGATGATGATTTTCTCGAGTTATCTCTTAAACGCAGGATATTCTCTTGTCAGGGAACACTTGACAATATAATGAGGAGTGATTCTCCCCCATTGGAATAAATGTTGAGA
>NC_142796.1:11464317-11494317 GCF_049724085.1 Artemia sp. Qi Xiang Cuo
TGTAAGAGTAGACACTTTTGCTAGTAATCATTACCAACCTAGACCAATACCAAGTTTGATACCCTGGAAAATTAATAGTTATATAGTAACTCAATATTTACAACCAAAACCGTATTAGATACTATTACACAATCTTATCAGAACAATTGGAAATACGGCCAACACATGCTTGTATCATTTTCATTTCAGACACTATGAAGGTAATAAATATTGTCTCTTCCCTTTCCTCCCAACAATATAAGTAAGATTGCACACTGGATCACGTTTTTTTCTGTGACAAAAAAAAGAATCTTGCAGAGACATACTTGTTTACCCTTCAATGTAATATTGTATAATATACATCCCATCAGGGAGGGTTGGTATGGCCACACCAAGCATAGATAAGAGTACCAGTGGCAGCAATCAAAAGATCAGTGGCATGTTAAGATCAGCAAAGATCAAACCATATCAGAGAGAATGCCTCAAATGTCAACAACTACCGGAATAGAAGAAGAAATCAGGGGGACAGAAGAAAAAGTGACTTGCAACAGACAAGTCCAATCTCAAACCTATCAGGGGCTTACAGAATTTGACTGATGCTAAGATCATCAGAGGTATGAAATCATGGAATCTATTACCCTCAAGTAAAGTCTCTGTAAGGAAACATGTTGTTATCTGCTGGGCACCATAAGCTTAGATGTCACTTGAATATATAACAAACAAGTAGGTCAGGAGTACACATCAAGCTCTTCCATACCAAGAAAATAAAATTCTTGTCACAGTTGATTATGCAGAGTTTATTAGTTCACAGAAGTAACTAATACTATGATGAAAACAGCGATAAACATCTCACAGCTAAGAATTTGGATTCTCCAGAATAGCCTTGCAAGAGATGAAAAGAAAAGGCTTGATATGTGGTTTATTCTTCAACACCAGTCAGAAAAAAGCTGCTTCAAGCAAGCCCAAATTTCACTCTGCTTACAGTACATGAACACATGTAAGATATCCAAAAGCAACTAAGGACAATCTACCAGTCTGCACTCAAAAATACTAACAGTAGCCACACAAGATGAGATAGTACGAAGTTGCTTGATACACACCAACAGCTTTATCTTGGACAAAGAGGACAAGTAATAAAACATATGCAGTTTCAACATGCAGCAAAATGCTTTGCAAACCGCCATTTTGCACGGCACAATAAAGACAATTAAATTAATACTGCAACCTTTAAAGTATTTAATAAGCTTGTTTAATTTCTTTATTTCCAATTATAAATTTCAAAAATGAAAATTTTGGATTACAAAGTTAACATATAAACAAATAGTTGGTGTCAGCAAACAGTAAGTAAGGAATAATTTGGTGGTAATAAGGGTCCAAGTCTTGGCCCAATATTAACAAAAACACTAAAAAAGAAACATTGATAGTAATTAATACATCAGTAAAATAAAGAATTGGCTCTTTATGCTGACTTTAAATATATATAAAATTCGTTAAGAGCAATGTTACCCATAAAATGTACAACCCTGAGAAAATTTGCCTGATTTTTGATTAAGAGGAAAAAAACAATCATAAGATCGAGGGATCTAAATAGAAAATATACTTTCCGATTCAGCATATCCGACAACTCTACTGTAGAAATTCTAAGCTCTTATCTAACAAAATGTTGAAATTTTGTATTTTGTTTACCAGAAGGAAGACTCCAGATGTATGTTTGTTTTTGTTTGCTTGTTGTTTTCTTTCCAGGGATAACTGCCTCAAAATAATAGTTGTAGAGGATCAGGAGAGAGTTCACTCAAACAAAAATTAAAAATTCTAGTGCGCTTTTTAAGTGACCAAAAAAGAGTGAGGCAATAAGACCTCCTCCCAAGCTCCCTTTTCCCCTAAAGATACTCAACCGACATTTTAAGACATCCATTTTTTTCAGCATAGTTGAAAGGTCCAACAATTATACTTCTAGGGAGGATATGACCACTTACAATCCCTGGCAAAAGGGCTCTAAGTTATACAGTTTGCCCATTGTTTACATGTAGTGTTTATTATTTGGAAATATATGGACATTTTTTTGGGTGGGATTTTCTATGGGGTTTGCAAAGTGGAGAATTTTCCATGAAGAGGAAACTTTCCATGGCAGATTTCCAGGGAAATTTTTATACAAGGGAATTTGTGAGAGCAATTTGCAAAAAAAAATAGTTTTTTTTCAATTAAAAGTAAGGAGCAACCTTAAAACTTAAAATGAACAGAAATTGCTCTTTATGCTAAAGTTGACTTTTTGTCCTGCTGCTTTAACAATGACAGATGAAACAGAAGGCCTATTTAATTGGAATAAAAAGCATCTTTAAAGTACTAAGAAACTTTAGCATAATGAACACAGGATTGGAGAGGGGCAACACCCCTCATATGTGAAATAATTTCTGTTCTTTTTAAGTTTTAATGTTGTTCCTTACTTTTAGCTGAAAAACTTGTTCTTTTTTATCTAATTTCAGACAAAAGCTGAGATAGAACTGTGCTGTTAGGATATATTCAATTGAAGAAAGACATTACCATTCATGTAAAACAAACGTATGTTTTTACATGGATGGGAGTTGAACAGCAGTTCAGCTGCAGCCCTAAAAAGGCAGAAAAATTACACTTACAATCAACCAGCCAACAATGTTAAGCCTCTTTTTTGACACAGCAAACAAGAGTGATACTGTGAGTATGTAAAAATCTATGTAGATGACACAAAACTCTATAGGAAGTTCATATCATCTCAAGATGTAATGACACTACAAAAAGACAATAACACCTTAACTGAGAACCGCCAAAGCCTAGGTCTCAACTTCAATGCATCAAAAATCAAGGTCTTGTGGACAGGGAAGAAAAATACTGCTTTTGTACCCCAACTAACAATAAACAACAAAGCAGGCTGCAGAATACCACTGACACTTGTTGACTCTGAAAGAGATCTCAGCAATATTGTTGATTTGCAGCTAAAATTTCATGGGCACGCCTAGAAAACTATTTACAAAGTATCACAGCTCATCAGGCTGATCAGACAAAGTTTCAAGCACTTGGACAGCCATACTTTTCTAAAACTCTGCAAGGGGATAGTCAGACCTACAATAGAGTAAGGGAACATGATTTGGGGACACCACTATAAAACAGACTTGGCCACCCTGGAAAGGATCCAAAGACATGCCACCAAACTTCTTCCTGGTTTGAAATACTTAAGCTATGAAGAATGACTATTCAAACTGAATATACCCACTGTGGAATATACAAAAATGAGAGGAGACCAGATACAGCTATCTGGAGAAACAGTCTTTCCAGAAGTATTTCCACCCTTTAAAAATAAATACCACAAGAGGACACAAGTCAATACAGCCAATAACAGTGAATAGATCAAGGGCCAGTTTCTGGAGTGTCCAAGCAATGGCTGACTGGAACTCATTCCCAGAAATAGTTGTGAAATCTCAAACCTTAAATAGTTAAAAATAGCCTGGATTGATTTTGGAGAGAGCATTTTTAAACACATGACTCATAGACTAGATAAATAGATAGATAGATATTTATTTCGAGAAATTACTATCACAAGCCCTGAAGGGCCGAATTCGAATTTCGAAGTCCATAAAAAAACAAACAAGCAAGAAAATCATAACAAAAGCGCAACAACTAAAAAATTTAGTGTAAGTGTTCCTTACTAGTGTAAGGAAGACCCTTACCCTATGTTTAAATTGCAGAATTAAGATAGCCATTGACTCAGAGAAACACAACTTTGATTAGATAACTGACAGCCATCTAGAAAGTGCTGAAACAGGGACATGTCTCCAATGGCACTGAGGATCCTGTTAATTAATCCAGTAAGTTAAAGCCAACCTTGTGATTTATGTTCTTTTTCTTCCTCACAGTAAAGCTAAAACAGGTTCTATCTTTTAACTTATTCAAGTAATGATATTCTATATTGCTCTTTCTCAATTTAATTTCCATTTTTTTTCTTTCTTTGTCCAAAGAAAAAGGTATAATTTTATAAAATTCAATTATGTTCTTTCTCAATTCAGTTCCATTTTTTCTTATTTTTTTTTCTTGTTTTTTTCTTTCTATAAATCTTTCCTGTTCCCAAGACAGACTCATAATTTTATGAAATTCTATATTTCTCTTTCTCAAATCAGTTTCCACCTGTATTTTCTTTTTACACATGTTTTTTTCATGGTTGTTAGTTTTTTGCAGTTGAAAAGGTTTGGAAGAAGAGAAGATAAGTTTCCATACCCAGATTGGAATATTAGAAACTACAACAATAAAAGTGGTCAAGCATGGTTCTGGAACATGGGCACTCAAAAAGATGGAGGAGGATTTGTTAGATATTTTCCAAAGGTATTGTCTATGGATTATTTTGGGTCTGACTGACTATATTTCAAACAGTAAGTTGTGCAAAAAATACAGTTCTTTCCTGATTTCTAAGGCTATAATGAAAAAAGGGTTGAGATGGCCAGGACATATTCTACAAATGAAGGAAGACAGATAGTCAAAGATCATCCTTTTTGGCCAACCATCTAGGGCAAAACAAAAACAGGTTCTCCCTGAATGGGGTCAGAGAAGGGGATAATCTCTGACCCCATTGATATTGGAAGGATTTAATGGAAATTGGAACTTCTTGGGAGGAAGTAAAGAGGGAGAATTTGAACATATTGGGATGGAGGAAAAGCATACATAGCTGTGTTGGGTGCTGGTGGCAGCTTGGTGCTGCAGTGGGTAGTTGGTAGTAATTATGGTATTTTAAACTGACATATTGCAAACATGGATTATTTCTTATTGGCTCAAGATACCAAAGAAAGCAAATTTAAAAAATAAAACAAAAAAACAAGCAAATCTGTCTATATACCTTAGCTTAAGTTATAACAAGCCCAGTTAAATGGGGGGGGGGGGAGGGGCTCAGATGTGTCTGTGGCAACAGATTATTAGGCTTCAACTGGCAATAGCATTGAATAGAAAATCAAATGGTATATTTTATTAGCTAAACTTTTAGTGGTTGGCCATTTCCAAAGGAAAAATTCTATTGGATTCCTTAAAAGTAGACTAGTACCATTAGCATACCTATTTTATGCTCTTTTCAAATATTAATTTAAAAAAACTTTCCGAAAAATAAGTTTTTCAAAGAAAAGTAAAGGCCATTTTAGACTTAAGCTCAGTTGATACGAATACCTGTTAAAATTCAAACTCAAAACGACCAGAAATTACTATTAAAGAATAAATAAAACCCAAGACGAACAGAAATTAAATTAACAATCATAGCAAAAAACATACAACAAGTAATAGTATAAATGAATAAATATATCTTAAAGCGAGTAATGCTTAGATTGAATATGAAAATCAAGCTTAAAACGAAAACAAATATTTTTCTATTAAAGTATAAATTAAACTTAAAACTAAAATAAATTAAATAAACAATCAATGCAAACAAACATACAATGTATATGACTTTAAATGAATAAATAAATCTTAAAACGATTAAAACTTAAAAATAATATGGAAATCCAGTTTGGATTAAATAAAAATAACTATAAACAAAAATTCGGGTGTCGCCTCACTATAGAAGCCTAAAACCTACTGCGTCATTGGCGCTTTACTGAAAACAATTCTTTGAAATGTTTTCACTTTTGTAACTTTAAGAAGTCAAAAATTAATTAAGATTTTAGGGAATAAATATCAGCATATGTATATTAAATTGACAATGCACATTTTTTTTCAGTAAACTCATTTGAATTTTTTTTCAGTAAAGTACAAATTATATTCTGGCTTTTAGAAAGCATAGGGGTTTTGAACTCTACTCATATTAATTTATGCTCGTTTTGAGTTTGATTCTAATATTTATTTTAATTTTTGTTCATTTTGGGTTTCATTTATTTTTTTATACTGATTTGGGGTAGTTTTATGCTTGGTAGATTATATGATAGTCCAGACGCCAGGTGTTGAAAATGTGAATCATACCACGACGGAATGGGGCTGCAATGAGAATTAGCCTACCCTCCACCCCCTAAATTGACCATGCGGATTCAAAAATACCAATGGCACTTGCTTGTGATTGGTGGAACACTCCGAAACTTATCATTTTATTATATTCTGGTGTTTCATGCAAGAAAATGCATGTTCCACAAAGTTTGAGGTGCAATTTTCCGCTGAAATAGAAATGCCTAGAAGCCATAGAATGTTTTCATAATAAACTAACACGATTAGTTAGAAAAAATGGCAAAGTTAAAAAAAAATGGCAAAACTATATGAGTCTTGAACAGTCTTGGAAAGTATCAACAAAGTCAAATTGAATATTAGATATATAATGATATTAATTGTTGAAAGATCCATCAGTTCAAGATTTTTTTTTTCACTGTAATTTTTATTTTCATTTTCAATGTTGTAAGAACTGGAAAAGAATAAATTTGAAATATAAGAGTAATTCGTTTTCAGTGAAGCGCCAAGGACGCAGAAGGCTTTAGGTTTTTACAGTTAAAGAAGGGGGCAGTATCCAAATTTCGTTGTAGTGAAACTATATTTGCCTTGACCAATCTTGAAAAGAACTACCAAATTAAACTGAATATTTGATGCATAATGATATTAATTGCTAAAAGCTCATCAGTTCAAAATTTTACTGTAGTTTGAATATTTATCTTCAATATTAAGTAAAAAAGAAAACATTTGTAATATAATTTGTTTTCAGTAAATCCCCAATGACGCAGTAGGTTTTAGGCTTCTGCAGTGAGGCAATACCCAAACTCTTGTTTGTAGTTATTTTTATTCGATTCAAACTTGATTTGCACATTATTTTTAAGTTTCACTCGTTTTAAGATTTATTTATTCATTTACATTAATATATATTGAATGTTTGTTCGCATTGATTGTTTATTCCATATACATTCATATGAAGTTTCATTTATAATTTAATAGCAAAACATGCTCTCGTTTTCAGCTACATTTCAATATTAAATATAAGCATTACTCGCTCCGCAACCTAGCTTATCATTTATGTCAATACTTGCAGTATGTTTTTTGACACGGATGTCTAATTGATATCTGTTCGTCCTCGTTTATTCTTTAATGATAGTTTCTAGTCGTTTTGTTTTTGAATTTTTAAAGTTATTTATATATAATGAGCTTAATTTTAAAATGGCCTTTACTTTTCTTTGAAAAACTTATTTTTCAAAAAGTTTTTTTTTTTAATTAATTTTTGTTCATTTTTGATTTCAAAAAGTTTCAAGTTTTTATGGCATGGAGGGGGGGGGTGCTTACTGTCCTATTATTCTTGACTTTAAAAAACGGATCTAGAACTTTTAATTTAAATCGAATGAGGCTTTTTTCAAAGTCTATACGATTAACTCTTTGATATAAACCTTATATATGAAGAATAGACAGCTTGCATAACTTGTGGACAGCGATTGACAGCAATGAAGTGATTGAAAAAATAGCTCCAATAAGGGGGTTTAGACCATTTTACTTGCTGACACAAAAGGATCACGACTGTTTGGAATTGACCTTAATAGGATTTTGTGTGCCAAAGCAATTTTGCATCTATCACAAAGTATGTATTTTAACCTTATAGTTGGATAATTATAATAGATTTCCTATGTGTTCTTCGAATACAAAACCCTTCCCAAAAGTTATAAACCCCCCTTAATAAGTTATGCCCCAGGGCATAATTTGAAACGCCTACCCCCGGTGGTCTGTGTCGAATCTGGAGTTTTTTGTTATCAGAACTTTGAACTATTTTAACAAAATGGCTATCCAAAAATTTTGATCTGATGCATTTAGGGCTTGGAGGAGGGGGGGCTAGTTACCCTCCATCTCTTTCGACTCTTAAAAAATGGAGAAGAACTTTCAGTCTCCACTCACATGAGTCCTCTCTAAAGTTTATACGAGCATCTCTTCCATAAGAAATAATTGGAAGGATTCGGAGAATCTTTAAATTATAACCCTTGCCCTGAGGGATGTGGGGGAATTGTCATCCTCAAAGACCTAATTTCCAGAACTTAAAACTACGTTGAACTAAATGGCTGTCTCAAAATTTTGATTGGATGTGTTTGGAGAAAAGGTGGACGTGAGAGGAGGGTTAGTTGCCCTCAAATCACTTTCGACTATTAACAAGGGTACTAGCCATTTCAATTTCCAATCAAATGAGCCCTTTTTCAATTTTCTACGACACCGCTTTCTATAAAAAGCTTATATGTCCCCAGGGTATAACTTAAAACCCTTGCCTTGAGGATTGTGGGGGAGTGCTCCCTCCCCTGGATCCACCACTGCCTTATACTCTCTGTTTCTTTCCTTGTTATGGAGGAGAGCAGATGCCTAATATTTGTGTGTTAATACCAAAACATTTTAACTCTCATTTGCCCTTCCGGTATAAACAGAATTAGTTCAAAGAAAGGGGTGGGGAAAAAGGGCGTGTGGGGGGGGGGGTTATTTGCCCTTCGATCAATTTTGACTCTTAAGAGCTGGACTAGAACTTCCAATTTCCAATCAAATGAGCCCTCTCTGAAGTTTATACGAGAATCCCTTCCTGCCCCCAGGCCCTGGGGGGTTTTGTCGACGCCAGAGTTTTGTTACTTAACCTTTCAACTATTTTTAACAAAATAGTATTTTTAAGCGATTTTCCTGGGGAAATTTTCTGACTGTTGGTGGAAACTTCTGGGGGAGGGGGAGTTTAAAGACCTCTGTTACTTCCAAATAAAGTAAAAAATTTCACTATTTTCGCTTCATTTTCTTAAATTCTGATTTTTGATTCTTATTGATTTCTTTTGACTAATTTATGGCGTATCTGACTACGATTTGACCTTTCAACTTTTTATAACAAAATAGTATTTTTAACCCTTGCATATAAAGCAGCTCTGGGGGAAAAGTAGTAAAAATATTGAAGCTACATAAGATTTATTAATTTATTTATGTTTCCACCGGTTATCTTTACGTTTGTAAGATAGTTAATTTTAATTTCTGTTTGTTCTGGGTTTTGTTTGTTCTTTAACAGTAATTTCTGGTCTTTTTGAGTTTTAACTGTAATAGGAAGTAATTTCTTCTGGTCCTGAGTTCAATATGGCTCTTTACTCTTCTTAGAAAACTTATTTTTATGTAAGGTTTTTTTAAATTAATAATAATAAAACATTGAAGCCTTATGGACTTTGCTATAGACAGCTTAATTAAATGCCTCTGAAAAATCAAACCTGATTTTTTCACGCAACAATGAATGGATCTTGATAGGTTATTCCATTTTTTGATACAGAAGGAACAGGATCGTTTTGATTAGACCATTTTTCGGAGTTTTTGTGCCACAATAATTTAGCGTTTATCGCAAAGTATGTATTTTAATCTTATTTTAAGTATGGGTGTAATTTTTAGTATTTTGCAATAGATTTACTATGTATTCTTCCCATACAAAACTTTACCTTATTAAAGTCTTTGGAGTGGGGGCAGCGTAGTTGGCATAAAGAAGAAAACTTTTGGATGCGTTTGGGGGAATGATGGGAGTGGGGGGGGGAGTTGCCCTCCAATCAATTTCGACTATTAAAAAGGGCACTAGCCCTTTAATTTCCATTCGAATGAGCCTGTTTTGAAGTTTCTACAACGATGCCTTCTATAAAAACCTTATATGCCCCCAGGGCATAACTTAAAACACTTGCCCTGAGGGTTGTGGGGAAGTGTCCTCCTCAAAAATATATTTTCTATCTGGAAATCAACTACACTGAACAAAATGGCTATCTCAAAATTTTGATTGGAATGTTTTTGGGGGAATGACGGGCGTGGGGGGGGGGCTAGTGGCCCTCCAATAATTTTCGACTATTAAAAAGGGCACTATCCTTTTAATTTCCAATCGAATGAGCCTGTTTAGAAGTTTCTACGACAAAGCCTTCTATAAAAATCTTATATACCCCCAGGGCATAACTTAAAACCCTTGCTCTGAGGGTTATGGGGGAGTGTCCTCCTCAAAAACATATTTTTTATGTGGAAATCAACTACGCTGAACAAAATGACTAACCCTTTTCCTGAGGGTTGTGGGGGAGTGTCCTCAAAAATATATTTTCTATCTGGAAATCAATTATGCTGAACAAAATGGCTATCTGAAAATTATGATTGGATGTCTTTGGTTGAAATGATGGGCGTGGGGGGGGGGGGAGGGGAGCTAGTTACACTCCAATTACTTTCGACTATTAAAAAGGGCACTAGCTCTTTAATTTCCAATCGAATGAGCCTGTTTTAAAGTTTCTACGACAACGCCTTCTATAAAAACCTTATATGCCCCCAGGGCATAACTTAAAACGCTTGCCCTGAGGGTTGTGGGTGAGTATTCTCCTCAAAATATATTTTCATTTTCGACTCATTTTCGACTATTAAACAGGGTACTAGCCCTTTGAATTTCCAATCAAATGAGCCTTTTTTGAAGTTTCTACGAGAACACCTTCTATAAAAACCCCATATGTCCCCAGGGCATAAATTAAAACCCGTGCCCTGAGGGTTATGGGGGAGTGTCCTCCTCAAAATATATTTTCTATCTGGAAATCAACTATGCTGAACAAAATGGCTATCTGAAAATTATGATTGGATGTCTTTGGTTGAAATGATGGGCGTGGGGGGGGGGGAGGGGAGCTAGTTACACTCCAATTACTTTCGACTATTAAAAAGGGCACTAGCTCTTTAATTTCCAATCGAATGAGCCTGTTTTAAAGTTTCTACGACAACGCCTTCTATAAAAACCTTATATGCCCCCAGGGCATAACTTAAAACGCTTGCCCTGAGGGTTGTGGGTGAGTATTCTCCTCAAAATATATTTTCTATTAGGAAATCAACTACGCTGAACAAAATGGCTATCTCAAAATTTTGATTGGATGTGTTTGGGGGAATGATGGGAGTGGGGGGGGGGAGTTGCCCTCCAATCATTTTCGACTATTAAAAAGGGCACTAGCCCTTTAATTTCCAATCGAATGAGCCTGTTTTGAAGTTTCTACAACAAAGCCTTCTATAAAAACCTTATATGCCCCCAGGGCATAACTTAAAACCCTTTTCCTGAGGGTTGTGGGGGAGTGTCCTCAAAAATATATTTTCTATCTGGAAATCAATTATGCTGAACAAAATGGCTATCTGAAAATTATGATTGGATGTCTTTGGTTGAAATGATGGGCGTTGTGTGGGGAGTATCCTCCTCAAAAATTATTTTCTATCTGGAAATCAACTACGCTGAACAAAATGGCTATCTCGAAATTTTGATTTGATGTGTGTTGGGGAATGATGGGCGTGGGGGGGCTAGTTGCCCTCCGATCATTTTCGACTATTAAAAAGGGGACTAGAACTTTCAATTTCCAATCAAATGAGCCTGTTTTGAAGTTTCTACGATAACGCCTTCTATAAAAACCTTATATACCCCCAGGGCATAACTTAAAACCCTTGCCCTGTGGGAGGTGGTGGAGTGTCCTACTCAAAAACATATTTTCTATTTGTAAATCAACTACGTTGATCTAAATGGCTATCTCAAAATTTTGATTGGAAGTTTTTGGGGGAATGACGGGCGTGGGGGGGCTAGTTGATCTCAAATCACTTTTGACTATTAAAAGGGACAAGAGCTTTTTGATTTTCCAATCGAATATGCCTTTTTTGTAGCTACTTCGACAGCATCTTCTGTACAAACCTGATTTGCCCCCAGGGTATGTATGACAACCCTTGTTTCGAGGTTCGTTAGGGATTGTCCTCCTCAGAAATATATTTTCTATCTGGAAATCAACTCCGCAGAACAAAATTGCTAATCCACAATCATGAGTGTAGGTGTTTGGAGGAATAATTGCCGTAGGGGGGGGGGAGGGGGCTAGTTACAATCCAATCACTGTCGACTATTAAAAAGGGCACTAGCTCTTTAATTTCCAATCGAATGAGCTTGTTTTGAAGTCTCTACGACAACGCCTTCTTTAAAAAGCTTATATGCCCCCAGGGCATAACTTATTACCCTTGCACTGAGGGTTGTGGGGGAGTGTCCTCCTCAAAAATATATTTTCTATCTGGAAATCAACTACGCTGAACAAAATAGCTATCTGAAAATTTTGATTGGATGTGATTGGGGGAATGATGGGAGTGGGGGGGGGGGAGTTGCCCTCCAATCATTTTCAACTATTAAAAAGGGTACTAGCCCTTTAATTTCCAATAGCATGAGCCTGTTTTGAAGTTTCTACAACAACGCCTTCTATAAAAACCTTATATGCCCCCAGAGCATAATTTAAAACCCTTGCCCTGAAGGTTGTGTGGTGAGTATCCCCCCTCAAAAATAAGTTTCTATCTGGAAATCAACTACGCTGAACAAAATGGCTATCTCAAAATTTTGATTGGATGTGTTTGGGGGAATGATTGGCGTGGACTAGAACTCTCGATTTCCAATCGAATGATCCCCCTTTGAAGTTTCTACAACAACCCCTTCCATATGAAGTGCCTCTGGGAAAAAAAATAATAAATAAATAATAATAAAACATTGGAGCCGTATGGCCTTTACTATAGGAAACGCTACAGCGTTGCCTCTGACTATGGTCACTTTTCTGATAATACCCCCTCCCCTTCTATGGTCCTAGACATAGCCCTATGATACATAAAAACTCAAAGAAAAAGCACAACAATGAAGTTACTACTTCATAATGCACAGCATGTTTCAAGGTAAGTTCTAGAAGAGGGGCCTTCTGCTATCTTTGGAAGCAGTCGAGTTAGGCAAATTAAACTTTCAGGAATGAATCCAGGACATAAAACACCAAAGAACATGTCATTAAGCTACTATCTTCATAAATTTATTTATTTCTAGTGCTTATATTTTTTTTACAAAAAAAGGTACTGAATATCTTAATTTTGGGTTTTCAGTCTCTTTCTCATTGTCTAGTTTTCACAATGCAATTTATTTCAATTGAATTTTAAGCCATATCAGGGGTTTTTTTCCTAAACTACAAGATAACTCTTCAAATCTTTAGAATATAAATAGGGATTCATCAATGTATTAATGCAGTGGTTGGCCCTCTCAGAAAAAAAAACATTAAAATTCTGAATAAACCTTAAAACAAACTCTAAAATAGACATCCTAAAAGCATTTTACTTTACCTTACCCCCCCCCCCCCTCCCCCAATGGTCAAATATATAGCTTAAAATAGATATTCTCCATGACTTTGTTGATGTTGAATGTATTTAAAGAAAAAAAAAGTAAAAAAATTTAATAATTTGTAGTAGGCTATATATTTGAACCTTGGGGGGGGGGGGGGTCTGTAAAGTAAACTAAACTGGGCCCTATTTAGGAATGAGCAAGTATTGTATAATTTTTATAAGCTGCTTTATGTATGCATAATGTTTCTTTTCAGAAGAAAAAAGACTAACCACTACACTAGTACCTTCAGGAATAGCAGGCTTAAAACATTTTACTTGTGGCTTATTTGCATGGTTTGTCTATATTTCAAGGTTAACTTTTATAGCATCAAAGGTGAGTGCATTTTAAAGGGAAAAGGCCAGGAGGTAGATATTTCAGAACACTTTCCCAATGGATCATGGATGTTTCTTCTACTGTCCTTGACTAGGGCCTGCTTTTATGGTAGACAAAAGCCCTTTACCTACAATTTTGCCTGTTTCTCTTAATCAAATTTATATGTTTACTTTCATTATTACTTACATTTTAAATAATATTTTATTTTAAACAGTTCTATTTCCGCCACTCAGAAAGAATGCTTTTTAATGGGTAGAAGTCTAGAATTGGGGCTGTTGAGAAGGAAACATGTTATGAAAACAATCCTCACTTCATAACTTGGAGAATAATAGTATTTATCACATTTTTACTGCAGCTCCACTATACTTTACCCCTCCCCCCTAATGTGCAAATATATAGCCCAAATTATGTATTTCCTAAATTTTTTCTGGTTGTTGACTTCATCACAATTGATTCAATTTACAAGTACATGGGTTGAAACAAGAGTGATAACTGACAAAATGAATGGGACATGCACAATTTTAGGCAAATTTTTAGCTGATAGCAAAATTTAGCTAGGATGAAAGTGAATACATCACTTGATGATTTTTTATCCTCTTTCATTATTCAGTAAACACTTCTAGGATAAATGACATTTTGGGCCATTAAAGTGCTCAAAACAGCCCACAGTAACCAAAAGTTTAAAAATGTGTTTCTACAAAACTGTCTGGTAAGAATACTGCCATTTATAGCTGATTCAGCAGTGCTAATTACAGTAATTATTATTTTCATTAGTGTTATTAGTAAAATGTTATTATGATAACAAATTTGCAGATATTTTTTACCAGAGCTAGAAACCTGTCAAAAATGACATCAGTTTTGCTGTGAGGTCATTTTTGATGGTTTTCAAGATTTTTTAAATAAATTTGTGCAAACTGTTTTCAAAATAACATTTTACCATTAAGACTAATGAAAATAATAATTACTACTCCTGAATCAGCTACAGATGACAATTTTTTCTCAAAAGACAGTTTTGTCTTAGAAATATCTTTTTTAAACCTTTGGTTACTATGGGCATTGGCAAATATCTTGATTAACAGAGTATTCAGATAGCTAATAAAAAAACTTACCCATAGAATCAAAATTTTGTCCTGAATGTAAATTATAATAATAATCTTTATTCATTCCCTTTATCACACTGCAATAACATGGATAACATCAATTTAAGCAGAAAAAAAAAGAAAAGCACAAAAAGACACAACACCAAGAAAAACACAAATGATGAATCATCACCTCTACTTCAGGACACTATTGTTGTAACATCTGAGATAGTAGGGCACAAAGAATTTTAGATATCTTGTTATCAAGTGTGTAGGTGGGCATTCCAATAGTTTTTTTCCCTCTTCCAGAGTTGCCAACCTTGTTTTGTGTGTGTGGGTCTCTGAAGTAAATGGAGGAAGGATATCATGGTATGTTGAGGACTTCAGAAATATGAAATTTGTTGTCATTACAAATTCCATTTTTAGCCCTTTACAAACCTTCGATGATGATATCATTATCTCTTATTTTAGATATCAATTATATACTTGTGTTAGCATCAATCTGGCTAAAACTGGTTTACTGTCAATTGTATCAACAGTGACAAAATCAAGAATCAATAAATGCATAGGAAATATATAACATGGGCTATATATTTGGGTAAGGTTAGACAGGGTAGGTTAGGTTAAAATTGAATTTGTGACGAAATGAATGTCATATTTGGATTCAGGATAAAATTCTGATTATAAAGACTAGTTGTTTCTTAGCTAACAGGATACTCTGTTAATCAAGATACTTATCTGAGCTTTTGGTTACCTTTTGGGGCCTCATTAAGTGTTCAAAATGTAATTTCTCTTAGAAGCAATTACTGAATTATGAAAGAAAATAAAAAAGGCATCAAGTGATGCAGGCTATTCACTTTTATCCTAGCTAAATTATGTTTTCAGCTGTACATTTACCAAATTTGATAAATATTGAGCAGTTAGACATTTCTGACCTACAAATAAACACGCCACTTGATGCCTTTTCTGTGCTATTTCTGAATATAATTGTGTTTGTCAAAAATTTAATTTAAACCCTTTACAGACCCTGGTACTTGTTGGTTACATAAAACACACTTAAGAATTTTGATTGCACATGATGTAGACATAAGCCAAGAAACTTCTTTACACCAGAAAATTAGCTTTGGCTGGATTGAAAAATAAATTGTAGCTATATTTTATTTGTTTTAGTCAATATTTTGGTTAGATAATGTATTTAATAAAGCCTATGCTATGCTTTACCTGCACACCCCCTAATGTTCAAATATATAGCCTAAATTTATTTTTAACCTATTATATTTTCATCAGTGGCTATTTTGTTTTATTTTATTGGCATTAACCAAACTTCACTTCTGGAGTGTTTTATTTAACCAACAAGCACCCATACCCTCTAAGATGATACCTTTTTCTTTTATTTTTGATATGGTTTTTATACATTTGTTAGCATCTTGTTAAAACAAGTTTACCTGTAAATTCAATCAACAGTGACAAAAGTAATAAGGTTAGAGAGGTTAGATTGAAATTGTATTTTCAACAAATGCAATTAGACTATTGTATTTAGAATGAGCATAAAAAAGGCATCAAGCAATATGTTCCCTTTATTGGTAGTTCAGAAATGTGGACTGATCAATATTTACCCCTAATTTAAGGTATATATTTGCACATTGAAGGGGGGGGGGTAAAGTATACTATAATGGAAGTGTAGTCAAAATGTGTTGAACAAGATTGTTCTGCATAAAATGAAGTAGGTTAGCTTGCCTCAATTATATCCCTGCCCTTTGCATGCACCACATGTTACTAGCCTACTATTGATTGAATGATTTAGTGAGAACTTTGGACAACTTGCCAAGGAAGCCTCTGGGCTGCTTGTGGTGAGGTGGAAAGTTGCTAAGAATTGTTCTTTTAACATATTTCTTAATAAACAGCCAAATTCTAGACATATGGCTTACTAAATAGGTTAAGAATCCAAGAAAACATATTTATGAGCTAGAGAATAGCCTGAGGTGTCAAAATGAACAACAGCAGCCTACCTGTAAATTCACTGTAGGTAGTTTAAATGGCTGGTCTCAGCAAAAATTCAATTTTGATCAATATCTGAAAAAAACATTAGCCCAGGAAAACCCTTGTTTAGCCCATGCTATGTTAGGGGGTAAAGTTCAACCAAATCATATTATTGACTTACACATACAATGAATAGCCTAAGAACCAACGATACTTTAAAGCCCAGCGCCCAAATTCATTAATACTTTAGCGCCCAGCACCCAGAGCCCACAGCTCCCAACTTGAAAAATAAATACTAGTATTACCTTTAGCACAGCAAATTTATAGTCCATTTCTTCTTTAAATAGCGATTTAAAAAAAGTATCATATCTAAAGCTAGCAAATCACAGATGTTGCGGGCATACACAAAAGAATTCAACTACTCACAAAGATATATTCAATTTATGTCAGCAAGTGCATTGTGTCGGCAAGGTGAATAGGGCCAAGAGATATCATTATCAATTAAAGGAGGGGAGATTTGACTTCTGTCGGCAAACGCATTTCACAAAGAGGCAATTTGCGTGTAACAAATATTCGAGATATGTCATTCAGTGTTGGCTCCCGCACCATCTGTTACTTGCTAACTTTAGATATGATATTTGACTTCTGTCGGCAAACACATTTCGCAGAGACATATCAAGTTACAGGAGGGATCAAATTTGGGTTCTTTCTGGGCGTTCAGAAATATTTCAAATATGTCATTCATTTTTGGGTTCTGATAAATTAAAAATGCTTGTATTACATTCATGCGGGCGTTAGCCTTGCTTGGGCTTATGATGCCCTATACAGTGTTTTTGTTAAGTGAAAAATAATTCTAACTTATATTTTCGGCCAAATAAGTATTCAAATAATTAATTTATTGTCAGTATAATTTTATTTTTAACTTGAGCGCCAGATTCAAAGGTAAATAAACACCAGATCGCATGGGATTTTGCGAGTTCGACAGTTCCTTGCGCTTTTTCTTCTGTGCCTCCAGTAAAAATCGCTATTTAAAGAAGAAAGAAGAATTTGCTGTACCAAAGGTAAAATAACTTAATATTCGGCTTTATGAATGGATACTTGGGTGTGCTTGTATTTATCTTCCAAGTTGGGAGTTGTGGGCACTCTGGGTTCTTGGGCGCTAAAGTAAATGTTGCTTTGATCCTGGAAGCTAGATCCGGTTTCAGCAAAGGTTCATATTTACCTTTGAATATGGCGCCCAAGTTAAAAATAAAATTATACTGACAATAAATTGATTATTTGAATACTTATTTGGCCGAAAATATAAGTAAGAATTATTTTTCACTTGATAAAAACACTGTATAGGGCATCATAAGCACAAGCAAGGTCAACGCCCAAAAGCCCAAGCAAGCCAAGGTTTATATTTAACTTTGAATCTGGCGCCCAAGTTAAAAATAAAATTATACTGACAATAAATTTATTATTTGAACACTCATTTGGCTAAAAATATAAGTGAGAATTATTGTGGTTAGGCTTGTTTTTTTTTATTTATAAAAGATGGTTCAATCAGTTTTTTGAGTCTAAAGCTCTTTTTTGATCCTGGGCGCTTGGACTCTGGAAGCTGAGAAGCTAAAATATCAAAGCTTTGATCCTGGAAGTTAGATCCGGTTTCAGAACATGTTTATATTTACCTTTGAATCTGGCGCCCAAGTTAAAAATAAAATTATACTGACAATAAAAATAAATCAAACAATCGAAAATAAATATTGTCTGCTTTTGATATATGGTCCACCATATCGCATGGGATTTTGCGAGTTCGCAAGTTTCTTGCGCTTTTCCTTCTTTGCCTCCAGTAAAAATCGCTATTTAAAGAAGAAAGAAGAATTTGCTGTACCAAAGGTAAAATAACTTAATATTTGGTTTTATGAATTGATACTTGGGTGTGCTTGTATTTATCTTCCAAGTTGGGAGCTGTGGGCGCTATGGGTTCTTGGGCGCTAAAGTAAATGTTGCTTTGATCCTGGAAGCTAGATCCGGTTTCAACAAAGGCTTATATTTACCTTTGAATCGGACGCCCAAGTTAAAAATAAAATTATACTGACAATAAATTGATTATTTGAATACTTATTTGGCCGAAAATATAAGTAAGAATTATTTTTCACTTGATAAAAACACTGTATAGGGATCATAAGCCCAAGCAAGGCCAACGCCCAAAGGCCAAAGCAAGCAAAGGTTTATATTTACCTTTGAATCTGGCACCCAAATTAAAAATAAAATTATACTGACAATAAAAATAAATCGAACAATCGAAAATAAATATGGTCTGCTTCAAGGGGAAGGCTCGGAGACCCATCCTTCTCCCATTTCTGAGGGGGGAGGGTAATTTTGGAGGGATAACCAAAAATGCTCAGGATCAAAAATAAAGCGTGATCTGCCTCAAGGCGAAGGCTCAGCGGCCCCTCCTTCCCCCGTTTCTGAAGACGGGGGAGGTGGGGGGTCAATTTTAGGAGGGAGTGGGTCAATTTTGGAGGGAAAACCAAAAATACTCAGAATCAAAAATAACTGGGATCTGCCTCAAGGGGAAGGCTCAGAGGCCCTTCCTTCCCCCATTTCTGATGGCAGGGGAGGGGGGCGTTAATTTTGGAGGGAAAACAAAAATGCTCAGAATCGAAAATAAAGCGTGATCTGCCTCAAGGGGAAGGCTCAGCGGCCCCTCCTTCCCCCATTTCTGAGGGCAGGGGGGGGGGTCAATTTTGGAGGAAAAACCCAAAATACTCAGAATCGAAAATAAACGGGATATGCCTCAAGGGCAAGGCTCAGAGGCCCCTCCTTCCCCTATTTCTGAGGGCAGGGGAGGGGGGTCAATTTTGGAGGGAAAACAAAAAATGTTCAGAATCGAAAAATGCTAAGGCAAACTATTACAGTTATGTTGTCAAAGTGTTCGCCACTTAGCAGCAGATATCTTTGTTTTCAAACTATTTGCTTGCAATTATTAAAGAGAAATGTTGAAAGATCCATGCCTTTTTTGTTTTCTTTTTTTTTAGACATCCGTATGTGCACTTTCAAGTTATGTCGGCCCAGTTTCGTCGCCCCACCCCTCTATAAAGGAAAATTGCTAGCAATGCCCCTGGCCTTGGCTACAACTAGAAGTATTCAAGACAAGAGCATAATTTTATTTGGCAACCGAGCGTCAATCCCCCCGGAAATCCTAGATCTGCCACTGTTTCTATGTTGTAAATATAATAAAAAATTCATTTTTTTTGTAGGGAATCTGCATAATTTTCCGCAATGATGTGGAAAAACTATTTGAAGTTCCCCCCAGGACTTTTCTGAAATTATGCAACCTTATTATTTAACTATTACCTGTAAATACTTTTTTAATAATTTTTTTTTACGTATCGCACATGTCACGGCTCATGCTCAAGACCCCCCCCCCCCTCCTCTATTGCTAAGTCGCATTGCATACTTTGTCGATGCGGATTACTCTTGCCCAAGAGGTAATATAGTTATTGAAGATGTGGCCCATATTCTCGCCGGGTGCCAGCAACTTTCTCTGTTAAGGGAAAGTATTTTGAGGGTGGTAGCTTGGAGTTCCCGGGGATCCTGAAGACGACTGTAAAAAGGACAACCATGCAGCTATGTAAATATGTAAATGAAGCGTTGACAGCAATAAGTGAAACTTGATTATTATTTATTTGTTATTATTATTTTCTTTTCGTTATTTATTTATTTATTTCATTTTTTTTGTTTAATCATCATTTTTTTTGGGAGGGGGGGAGAAGTTATATTTTATGTTATTTTTCTTGTGGAGTGTAATTAAGAATACTGTGTTGTATGGCCTATTTTTTGGCTTATAATAAATTTATTATTATTATTATTACATTCCGTAATGAAATTAATGGTGAGTCAAGAATGCAATATTTGTTCGTAGGCTTCTTCAGTTCGTGAGCTTCTTTGAACAATTATTTCCGTGTGATATTCACAAGCACGTCGACATGTACTTTTCCCAGGGGCGGTCGTCTTCCGTATCACCGGCTCAGATCTAGGGCCGTATCTAGGTGATTTTCTAAGTGAGTTTCTACGTGTTTCTTCAGTTCTTCTCTTGCAGTGTCTCAGTGAAGCCTTTATATACTACTTGTTTAAATATGAGTAAAAATCGACAACAAACTGGGGATTTTTTTTCGGTGAAAGTGTGGAAGAAAAATCAAGAAACTTTAGTGCAAGAAACTGGCAATAGTGTCAGCGCCCAAAGTCTCGGGTTATTTGAGATAAATTCCCCCACCTGTGACATAATTTCGGAAACAAGCGGAACAATAAATGGCTCAGATCAACATGAAAGTTCCGTCTGCATCGCTGAACCCCTTGCGGGTTCCAGTAGCAGTCAAAAAACTCTCTCAGATATCCCTAGGACGCGTCACGACAAACCAGCTCACCCTCTTCTTGAGAGATATCCGGCTTCCACTTCTAACGGAAGGAAATTCAGTGCACATTACTATAAGACTTATGAATGGATTGAATACTCAAAAACTTGAATTCCGTGTTTTGTTTTGCTTGCCGCCATTTTTCTATGGGGACTCTAAGGGCTGGAGAAACTGCTGGAAAAAGGGCTTTCATTGAGTCAGGATTTTGCAAGTGGAAAGATAGTTCTGCTCTACTAAAGCAACATGATGGTTCTGAAAGACATAGGCATTGTATGTCAGCATGGACGGAAATTAAGATAGTGAGTACTGGTACTTCGAAATCTATAGCGAATGTCATAATTCAGTACAGATCTCAAGAGGTTCAAGAAAATAAAGATCATGTGAAGTACATTTTTCGCGCTATTTGCTTTCTTGGCCGCCAGGGTCTTGCTTTTAGGGGTCATGACGAATCAGAAACATCTACAAACTGGGGTTATTTAGTTGAGTTGATGAAGGAAATTTCTAAAGGTGACAAAAACCTCAAGACCAAGTTACAGCGCCGATATGGTCACTATTGCAGTCATCAGATCAAAAATGGCGTAGTTACACTGTTAGAAAATGCCTTGTGCCAAGATATTATTTCAGAAGTAAAATCAGCTAATTACTTTGCTATTCTTGTCGACGAGACAAAAGACGTTTCTAGAAAAGAACAATTAGCGATCCTACTCAGGTACATATCAAATGGAAAAGTAGTGGAGCGACCGATTGGCTGCTATCACATGCACAAATTAGACGCCGAGAGCCTATCCACCTCGATTTGTGAAACTATAGAAAAGCTTGGTGTAGATTCGATGCTGTGTATTGCCCAATGTTATGATGGCGCATCCGTTAAGAGTGGGGAATTTAACGTGGGGAGTTCAAGCAAAGTTTAGGGAGAAGGTGCCTCATGCAGTTTATGTACACTGTCACGCCCACAGATTGAACTTGGTTTTGACTGACTGCCTAAAAAATATCAGTGAACTTTCTGAGTTTTTCTCTGTGGTGCAAAGACTTTACGCATTTATATCATGCAGCAATACTCGTCACGAGCTATTTGTGGAATCCCAGTGTATTAGCGGGCAAACAGTCTGGGAGCTAGAGAGGACCGTCTAGACTCGCTGGTTTTACGCAGTCCGCTCTATTTCGAAGGTGAAGGCCAGATTTGATTGTATTGCTGCTGTGCTTGCTGCAGTCTCTGATAGTTCCAACGGCGAGGCAGCGTGTGAAGCAAAAGGACTACTGGACAAAATCAATTCAGCCTCTTTCGTTTCAACTTTACACATAGTGGAAAAAGTATTAGTCATTGTAAATTATTTATCAGAGCAACTTCAATCCGGAAGTTTGTTGATTTATAAGGCACTTGCACTGATTTCTGGGACATATGAGACACTCCAAAAGCTGAGAAATGATAACGAATGGAACAACTTAAGCAAAAACATATCTGAATTCTTAGCTGTAAACGATATCCAGGAATCGAAATCTCCACAATCTAAAACCAGTGCTCGAAACAAGAGAAGTCAAGCCATTTCCATTCGTCTCAAAGCCTTTCTTTCAAACTCAACAACCGGTAAACGCAATATCAGTCAGCCAGTTAAATCAGACTGCGGTAAACTTCTGTACTTTGAGGTAATAGATCGTTTCACGAGTGAGATGGACCAACGTTTCATGCAGAATATGCCTCTGCTCGACGCTTTATCTGCCTTCAACCCCTCAAGTTCCAATTTTCTCGAAATTTCAAAAGTGGAAAGAGTTATGTGTCATTATCAAGAGATTCTCGGTGTTGACGACCATGCCATAGAATCCCAGCTTTCTCTTGCGAAGCTGCATCGGTCAAAAATTGATATTTCAAAAATGGATCTTCTTCGAGCTATCGAAATCTTATCCGACCTCCCAGTTGCCTATTCTGCAGTGCTAAAACTGATGAAGCTAGTTGCTACTTTGCCTGTGACCACTACCAGTAATGAACGATTCTTCTCGGCATTAGGGCGTGTGAAAGACTATCTGCGATCGACGATGGGAAACGACAGACTCAGTGATCTCATGATAATGGCCGTTGAAAAAGAGGAGGTAAAGAAACTGGATTTGGATAGATTAGTCAACGATTTTGCCAAGCAGCGACCTTGCCGCTACCCCCTGTTTTAGGTATGTTTGCTAAATTTTGTTCTTTTTTTTGCATCTTAATTAAAAAAAATATCGAAAAAAAAATCCTTGGCCCCCCTACATTTTCGTGAATTGGCGCCACTGATCCCTCCCCATTTTGTCGAGATTTTAATTGTTCACCAACGGCTCTTGCTGAAGATCTAATATTTTCCTTAACACTCTCCTTGAAATTATTGCCCGACCCCCAGTCCTGTAGTGTGGAGGCAGCAAAATTTGATAGCCTAGCCTAGCAAATAGCCTAGCAAACCAGCTACCAAGACCATAGCCAGACATTGTAGTACGCCCCTTGTAGTAGTCCAATCCATTGCCTATTTGACGTGGACTCAAAGCACCGAGATAACAATCGATATCAGGACAGACAAATGAAATTCTTCTATTGTTCATTTTAGGTGGTTGTGCCGTCATCGTTGACAATGGCTTGAAAATGGCATGTAATCACTGCGATGCCTTTGTTTATTGCTAGAGAATCACCCAATTCACTTATTAGTGTTAACTGACAGAGTTCCAAATATGAAGTGTTTACAGGAACATACTGACGATACATTAGATTATAGTGATGAACAAGTTCGTGAGTTGTTATTCGTTCAATAACACATAGGAGAGGGATATTTGAATGGCTAACTATCGACGTTTCCTCAAAGGATACATAGAGGAATATGCAAGAGTCCGAGGTAATACCAGGTGGGTAGTCGGCAAAAATAGCTTGATCCATCCCGTAAACGGTGCAAGCATTTTTCCCATGGATCATATTCTGTTTAAAGGCAAGAAAATCTTTCAAATTGTCATTTAGAATAACTATTTCAGTGGCAACAAGTTGAGCTAGTGTTAATCCTATCATTTTCCAATGAATAATTAAAGTGGAATGTACCATTCTGATAATATGAGATTTTTCTCTTTATTGTACGACACAAATCCCTCATATTATCATATTCAATATATTTCAATCTGGCATGTGGATAGTCACTAGATTTAAGTGCTTCAACCCATTCATAGTCGGCATAGCCCAACCCATTCATAGTCCAATCCAATTGTATAACTTTTATATCATACACGCGATCCTTTCTCAGGATGTCATAGGTATTTTTGAGAATACAGTCGACAAGAGCCACTTCATATGCACCGTCAAATTTGATGGCGGGTGAGAGTTTTGTCCAAAAATTACTTGTCGTATTCAAGTCATTGTAGAGAGGATCGGAAACGTTGGATATGAAAGTTACATAGAAATCATTGGGCATTGTCAATATCTTCAATACCGATCCAAGAATCAAAATCAGAGTTGTATCCTAGCCACCGAACAAGTAACTGTTTCTTACCCCTGCGAGTACATGTCTTTAATATCTTTTCAATTTGATAGATTTCACTAGCATTTTTAACTTTTTGCAATTCATAGTCATAAAAGCCGCCGAGAATCTCTTCATCTTTAGTAGCATGCAGGCGATCAGTTATGGGCTTAGTGTCTGAGATTTTTGCCACTTTAAAAAGTTCGGTGGACCACAAGTAATTCCCCTTTTCAAAAACATTAGTTGTTCTATTAATTCGAACAGTATCACCAACATTGAATTTATTTTTCTTCTTGACTTTTGGTTCATTGGAATATTGCTTAAGAAAGGTGTCAATTGTATTATGATCCGAATGATGAACTTCCGTTTGTGTAGAGTTGTACAATGATCGATGAGGTCGTTGATTATAAATCAACATGATTTTATCTAGATCATGAATAAAAGTCGATGTATTTTTCAATGTACAATATCTTGAAATTAAAAGCCGAATAGTTCTTATCAATAGTTCGGCCAATGCAGCCTTTATAGGACTGTGACTGTGATTGAGAAGTATACTATATTACTCAACTACTTTTGCAACATGAGAAATAACAAATTCCCTACCACGAACCGTTTGAATTTTTTTATATGAATCCTTTTCGAAAATAATTTCAACGGCCTGAGCAACTTCAACACCTCTCTTTGATCGCAATGGAATTGCATATGCATAGCGACTAAAAAACACTGATTGCAAGTAGAATGTACTTGTACGGTGTATTGTGACGTCTTTGAATCTCATATAGAGTCAGGAGATCTGCTTGCATTATATGCAATGGGTAAAAGGCTTTAGTTTTTCGATACTGATTGGCACGAAGTCTATGATTTCTATGCAGAGTGTAACTTGGTTCATTTTGTAGATGTACTTGTACACTTTTAGTGTTAATTACCGTGAATTTTGAAGGTGGGTATGAGAAAAGCAAACTCACCGCTTCACCAATATTGTTTATTGCGATTGTCGGAACGTACGCAAGTTTTAACGTAAAGAATTAGTTTAACGTTCATGCAATCGTTTCGGATGGACATCAGGTGGTGGTGATTCTTATTTGAAGAGTATTTGGTGTCGTCTTACCCCCAGTTGGGGAACATTTTTTTCCGCTCTCGTTTTAGAAATCTTCTTTTTCTTCATGTCCATATTTTAATGTTGATGATGATGCAAGTTCATTTATTTTTTTAGTATTTATATATTGCAAATAAGACTTTTGGGGAAGTTTAATTTATTTATAAATTTTTAGAGATGAGTGTCAAATGATAATATTTCTTTACAATATGTAACCATTTCATAAATTAAATTAAGACGGTTTTATCTGTTGCCTTTATATATAATCTTTTTCCCTTCGCCCTCATCCTGAACTTGACCGTTTCCCCGGATAAAGATTGGGATTCGTTTTCTTTGTTCAACAAAATTTTTGGGCCTTAGAATTAAAAATTTCAAAACAAATTAATAAAATTTTTCCTTCTTTAATTGTTTTACAGTAGACTCTTGAGAAGATGATTCTCTTTTGGGATCAGCAGTGGGCTTCGATCGATAGTGTTTGTCCACTCGGCGAAGTGCAACTTGAAGTAAAAGCAGCTTTTTATCATCATTAATAGTTTTATTGTCAATGAATTTACTCAGATTATTCTCAAAGTGTTTCACGGGTGAGAGAGCGAGTTCTATTGGAGTCAATTTATAGGGTTTTGCCATTCTCACTAGAGAAAACTGTTTACAAGTCCTGCAATTATTGGCAGTAAAAGTGTGAAAAAGCTACCGCCTGCCTGAAGAAGTCGTTTCCTTTTAAAATTCTTTCCTTTGTTTTTAGAGGCCAATGTACGCACAATGGAACGATGTTGCTTTGCCTGTTGCTTATCTACTTCTGGTAGTTGAACATTACCCTCGGTCAAATTTAGACAAAGTTCAGATGTTGTATTAATGAAATTAGTGTCAATATCATATTTGAGCATTGCTTTCCTAAGCAGAGGTTTTGAATTGTTTAGAACTGAAAACAAGTACCTTTTTTCATGTAGTTTGTTCAGTGTTATGATAGTGACTAATAGGTCTTTTTAGAATTCACAGGGAGATATATTGTAATTTCATTGTTAAAAATATCTGTGACTACACGCAGATCCTCGGGTGTATTTTGATTAAGATCCAATAGGATATAACCGTGGGGTTTATTGTTTGCCTGATTGTATGCTGAGAGCAGATATTTAGGGGCACCTGGATAGATTTGTTTATTGAGGGTTATTAGCAAGCAAGAATCACGAACAAATCTGTAGATGATGTAGTAGGTGCAGTTCAAAGCAAGTGTTCGCATACATTTACTCTGATGAAAGAGATTGTGTAGAACCAGAGTAACGGAAATCTGTTCATGATGAGAGCGAACAGTGAACATTTGCAGCATTTGCTTGGAGCATTGTTCAATAGATTCAGCCAGATCGTCAATGATCAGCCAAGAGTTTGGTTCAATAATGTTGAAAACATCAATTTCCTGTATAAACTGTATCTGCACCAATCCCATGGCAGCAATTGCTTTTATTTTAATGTACGACTCCTGCCAAGTACTATAGCAATAGTAGATTTTTTTCGGCTTTTCCGCAAACATTTTATCACAATTTTTAATTATTTTAGTTAAGAGTGTTGTTCTGCCCGACATTAAGGGGCCACAAAGAAACGATCTGAATGGTGTTTTAAATTGATACATGTTCCTTTCAACAGTTCACCTGAACAACTAACTGTAGACCCTAATTGTCTAATGACTAAATAATTTCTCTACTACTACTCTGTTCTTCAAGAAGAAGAAGACAAAGACGAATAAAGAATCATATTTTTTTCTTTTATTATATGCACATAAAAAAGTAACAATACTTAAAAAAATACACTTTTTAAAATTTATTTATAATAAAAAATACAACATTTACATGGGTACACACACACACACACAGAGAGAAAAAACACTTTTTTTGTTTATTTATAGAGAAAAAAAACATTAAATTAGAGAGAGCACTTGAAACATTTACAAAAAAAATCTGCTCTAAGTCCAAAAAAAAGATAACTTTGATATTGTGAGGGTGCGCCCCCACGCTGGCGGCGGCCGCCCCCCCCCCCCGGGCCGCGACCCCCCCCCCCCCCCCCCCCGCCGCGAGGCCCCCCAAGGTTTTTAGGAAATCATTTACAGGACTTTATTTAAACTGAGACTTTCCCTATGGGCACTAAATTCGGCGCAGTCTGAAGTGTCCAAGGGGGAGGGTAGTCACACCATTTTGACAAACATAGACCTTCTCAGAACTAGCACTCTGGGTTATTTTGTCTATATTTACAGTAAAGTTTTTGTATTTGTTAGAACAAATTGCCAGCAATTTGGCTCTTGGAATTGCATTTTCAGTAATACAATTTCTATAAATGTCCATGTCGAAATTCTTATCCACATAACGCATCAGTACTCCTTTGCAACGTTTCTTGATTTCCTCTTCGTGTATCTGTGTAGAGTGCCACATTGGGCGTAAAAGCATGCCACGAGAAATTAAGTCCTTTCCCGGGTCTGAATTTAAAAAAAAAAGCATTGATGGTGCACTACGTTTTAAATTTTAAGGGTTAATACCACCACTCCCCAGGTGGTATTACCACTGGGAGCAGATAAATTAACCGTGCGTCAAATCATCAATTAGATTTGGAGTTTTTAGTTTTAACAGTAAAGAATCCATGTCACCGTAGCACACCTCTATTTGCCCCTTTTCAGGCCACTGTACCCTAGCCACATTGTAGTAGAATTCCAACATGAGGCCCGCCCGCGAGCCCCCCCCCCCCAAAGTTTTTAGGAAATAATTTACAGGACTTTATTTAAACCGAGACTTTCCCTATGGGCAATACATTCGGCCCGGTCTGAAGTTAAATAGTGTCCCAGGGGGAGGGTAGTCACACCATCTTTATAAACATAGACCTTCTCGGAAATGGCACTCATGGCTATTTTTTCTACATTTACAGTAAAGTTCCTGTAGTTGAGAGAACAAATTGCCAGCAATTTGGCTCTTGGAATTGTATTTTCAGTAATACAATTCCTATAAATGTTCATGTCGAAATTCTTATCCACAAAGCACATGGGTACTCCTTTGCAACGTTTCTTGATTTTCTCGTCGTTTGTCTGTATTAAGTACACCTTCGGACCTAGAAACATACAACAGGAAATCAAGTCGCTCACCGTTTCCAATTTTAAAAATAAAATCGGTTTGGGTGCCCAACGTTTTACTAGCTCAGGGTAAAGACTCCTCCAAATGTTCTAGTCCATCCGTGAACTGATAATTTCACCATGCGCCAAATCATCAATTAGATTTGAGGTTTTTAGTTTTAACAGTAGAGAATCCGTGTCACCGTAGCAGACCTCTACTTGCCCCTTTTCAGGCGACTGTAAAGGGGCAAGTAGAGCCACCCTAGCCACATTGTAGTAGAATTCCAACATGAGCTTTTTTGAGATCTCCAAGATAGCACTGCCTGCAGCAATATTTTTATTCAAGACAATGCGTCTTTTTTTCCTATTCAACAGTACCATGTCCGGGCCAATAATTGTGAAGGAAGTGTAATTGGGATCGTCAATAATTTGAACACATTGTTCAGGATCGGTCACAACCTCACAACGATTCCCATTGCGGACACTCTCACACATTTTGCTAAAAGCTAAATTCAAAATTAGTTTATAAAATTCTTTTTCAGCTTTCGTCTGTGCTTCAGAACATTTGCTGACAAACGTGTCAACAAACGTTTTTAAATAGGGTTTTAGACGAAACTCAAGTGCTCGGTGAACCTTTGTGACGTTGAAACCATTGTTGCACATCCATTTTAAAGCTACATGATGTACAACTATGTTTTTTTCGGCAGAAGGTCAGCAATAAGTTTTTGTTTTGAAGGTGTCCAATGCAATCCGTCCACCTCAACTAAACGCATATTGCGAGGGCTCAAAGAGTCCTTAGTCACAGGTCTATTGATGCACGGGAAAACAAAATCCTTTACTGAATCGTGAAGCTCGACTGGTATCTCTCGATCAATTTAAAAAACCATCCAACCGGCCCATTCTCCTCAACACTGTTAGTTGGGGAAATGGGGAGCTTGACGGTCATTGAGCCATTTATAGTCACCGCAAGGTAATGCATAATGGGACATGGCTGAGGGGTAGAGAGAATTCATATCGAGGAAAACTGCATTCGATTTTGTCCCTGTCTTCTCTCCTGCTGGATCAGTTTCCAAGATACGGTCCCCGCGAAAAACAAACCCCCCCTCATTGACCTTTCTATGAACAGGTGCCGGTCAATGTCAGTAATTAGCCCAATTTGTCCCCCACTGATTTTCAGGATAAGGTCCATCACTAGATGAGGCGATGAAAAATATTAACCCAAATCCAGATTAAATTTCTTATAAATTTTGTCTGTATCTTTACACATAATGTATAACAAGGTTAAGACATCACTCGTCAAAGCTTGCAGTAGTCAAAGCCATTTTTACACCCTCCCGCTGCCCAAACTTTTTTAGCGAAACTGTATTCCTTGGGGGTGCAACTAAGATCATGAAGTCAGTCGTAAAATGATTCAATTGGAGGAATAGCCTCTTTGGCGAATCTTAACATGGAACAATAATAGTTATAAGGATAGAT
>NC_142796.1:11499317-11543384 GCF_049724085.1 Artemia sp. Qi Xiang Cuo
GATTCACGAAAGGGAAATTAATTTGTTGTTTCTAACAAGAGAATCGTTTCCGAGCAGACGTTTTGATCTTAGCGTGCGAAAAGGTTTCCAAATTATTTGAAATAAGCCAGCGCAGGGATGCCAAACAAATGGAACATGCTGAAATTCCGTTTAGGGATAATTTTGGCGAAACCGTTTTAGCTATTTTATGGAATTATTTCGGCGAAACAGCTAGAGACATTATAAAATATGATTTTAGAAGAGATTTTGGAAGAGAATTTGAGTGTGGTCGTTATAATACACAAGTTTCAATTGGACAGTGTTGTGAGGTCCTCTACCTTAACCCCCGAGGTTCCAATCCCCCTCCCCCCACCCCCAACGCAGCCCCCGGGCCGCAAAGGTTCTCTGGGCTTCCAAAGGACCCCCCCGGACCCCCAAAGACCCTCACCCAGTCCCCAAAAGTCCCCAGGCACCCAAAGGGCCCCAGACCCTAAAAAGGCCATACCCGAGCCCCAAAGGTCCTCCCCCGTCCCCAAAGGTCCACCAGACCCCCCAAAGCCCGCCCCCGTCCCCAAAGGTCCCCCCGAACCCCCAAAGCCCTCCCCCCGTCCCCACACGCCCACCTCCAGTCCCCCAACGGCCACCCCCGGCACCCAGGGCTCCCAAAGGGCCCCGATTACTCTACCCCAACCCAAAGGGCCCCGATTGCTCTACCCCAACCCCAAAGGCGTCTCATACCCCCCCCCCACCCCCCAGGAAGCCCCCCGTCCGCAAAAGCCCCCCAAGCTCTCAAAGGGCCACCGGAGCCCCCAAAGGCCCACCCAGACCCCCAAAGGCCATCCCCGGGTCCCCCAAAGGCACATCGAGCTCCCGAAGGACCAACGGGGTCCCAAAGGCCCACCACCGGTCTCCAAATGTCCCCCAGGCCCTCAACTGCCCGCCCGGTGCCCCCAAGGCCGCCCCCCGGGCCGCCACGGCCCCCCCCAAGCTCTCAAAGGGCCACCGGAGCCCCCAAAGGCACACCCAGACCCCCACAGGCCATCCTCGGGCCCCCCAAAGGCCCATCGAGCTCCCGAAGGACCAACTTGATCCCAAAGGCCCTCCACCGGTCCCCAAATGTCCCCCAAGCCCTCAACTGCCCTCCCTGTGCCCCAAAGGCCCTCCCTGTGCCCCCAAGGCCCTCCCTGGGCCCCCAAGGCCCTCCCCCGGCCCCCCAAAGGCCCCCAAGGTCTCAAAGGGCCTCCGGAGCCCCCAAAGGCCCACCCAGACCCCCAAAGGCAATCCCCGGGCCACCCAAAGGCCCTCCCCAGGCTTCCCAAGGCCCTCCCTCGGTCCCCAAAGGTGCCCCAGGCTCTCAACTGGCCCCCCGGACCCCCCAATGCCTTCCCCCGGCACCCCAACGGCCCCCCGCCACCCAAAGGACCAAAAAGCGCTCCAGGGCCCCCCCAACCCCAAAGGCTCTCCCCCGGCTCCCCAATGCCCCCCCCGCCCTTGCGTTAGTTTTAGTTAAAATTATAGAATGTTTTAGCTTAGAGTCTTAACTTAGAGTTTTTGTTGAAGTTCTAGTTTAGTTTAATTTTAGTTAAGAGTTTGATGTTTTACCTTTGAGTTTGAGTTGGAGTTTTAGTTAGTTTAGTAGTTTGGTGTTTTAGCTTAGAGTCCTAGCTTAGAGTTTAAGTTAGAGTTGAAGTTTAGTTCAGTAGTTTGGTGTTTTAGCTTAGAGTCCTAGCTTAGAGTTTAAGTTAGAGTTGAAGTTTATTTTAGTATTAGTTAAGAGCTTAGAGTTTTTAGCTTAGAGTCTTAGCTTAGAATTTTTTTTTGTTATATTTATATTTTATTTTACTTTTAGTTTATAGTTTTTTTTCTTAAATATTAGTTTAATTTAGAGTTATAGTTTAGTTTAGTTTTAGTTAATAGTTTCGATTTTTTATCTTATAGTATTATCCTAGAGTTTTTCATGAAGTTCTAGTTTAGTTTAGCTTTATTTTAGATTTTCAGATTAGATTCTTATCTTAGAGTTTTTTGTTTAATTTATAGATTATTTAAGAGTTTTATGTCTTAACTTTGAGTTTCAGTTAGAGTTCTAGTTTATTTTAGTTTTAGTTAAGAGTTTAGAGTTTTTAGCTTAGAGTCTTAGCTAATAGTTTTTGTTGAAGTTCTATTTTAGTTTAGTTTTAGTTAATAGTTTAGAGTCTTAGATTATGGTCTTATATTAGATTATTTGTTTTAGTTCTAGTGTAGTTTAATTTACATAATATCTTATAGTTTTATAATATTCCTATATTAGAGTTTTTTTTGTTAGAGTTGTAGTTTAGTATAATCTTAGTTAATATTTTGATTTTTTTTTTCCTTTGAGTTTCAGTTAGAGTTTTAGTTTAATTTTAGTTAAGAGTTTAATGTAATACCTTTGAGTTTCAATTAGAGTTCTAGTTTAGTTTAGTTATAGTTAAGAGTTTAGAGTTTTTAGCTTAGAGTCATAGCTTAGAGTTTTTGTTGAAGTTCTAGTTTAGTTTACTTTTAGTTAATAGTTTAGAGTTTTAGCTTAGAGTATTAGCTTATAGTTTTTGTTATAGTTATAGTTTATTTTATTTTTATTTAATATATTGATGTCTTAACTTTGATTTTCAGTTAGAGTTCTAGTTTAGTTTAGTTTTAGTTAAGAGTTTAGAGTTTTTAGCTTAGAGTCTTAGCTTAAAGTTTTTGTTGAAGTTCTAGTTTATTTTATTTTTATTTAATAGCTTAGATTTTTTGTTAGATTTCTTGTTTAGTTTACTTTTAGTTAAGAGTTTATAGCTTCTTATATTAGATTCTTAGCTTAGAGTTTGTTATAGAGTTATAGTTTAGTTTAATTTTATCTAAGACTTCAATGTTTTACCTTAGAGTCATAGCTTAGAGTTTTTGTTAGAGTTCTAGTTTAGTTTAATTTTAGTTAAGAGTTTATAGTTTTATCTTATAGTCTTAGAGTATAGTTTTTTATACATTTCTTTTTTAGTTTATTTTTAGTTAATTTTTTCTATTTTTTAGATTATAGTCTTATACTAGAGTTTTTGATAGAGTTCTAGTTTAGTTTACTTCTAGTTAATAATTTGATGTTTAACATTATAGTCATAGCTTGGAGTTTTACCTTGAGTTATAGTTTGGTTTAGTTTTAGTTAAGAGTTTCGAGTTTTAGCTGAGTCTTATCTTAGAGTTTTTGTTAGAGTTCTAGTTTAGTTTAGTTTTAGTTTAAAGTTTTTTTTTAGACTTAGAGTTTCAATTAGAGTTATAGTTTTGTTTAGTTAAAGTTACGAATTTAGAGTTTCAGCTTAGTGTCATAGCTTAGATTTTTACTTAAATTTATAGTTTTGTTAAGTTTTAGTTAAGAGTTTCCAGTTTTAGCTGAGTCTTAGCTTAGAGTTTTTGTTAGACTTCTTGTTTAGTTTAGTTTTAGTTAATAGTTCAGTGTTTGAGCTTAGAGTACTAGTTTAGAGTTTTTGTTGAAGTTCTAGTTTAGCTTAGTTCTAGTTTAGAGTTTTAGCTAAGACTTAGAATTTTTGTTATAGTTCTAGTTTATTTTTATTTAAGATTTTATAGTTTTACCTTAGAGTATTAGCTTAAAGTTTTTTTTAGAGTTATAATTTAGTTTAATTTTAGTTAAGAATTTGATGTTTTTACCTTTGAGTTTCAGTTAGATTTATAGTTTAGTTTACTTTTAGTTAAGATTTTATTGTTTTAAATTAGAGTCATAGATTAGAGTTTTAGTTAGAGTTAAAGTTTATTTTTAGTTAAGAGTTTATAGTTTTACCTTAGAGTCTTAGCTTACAGTGTTTGATAGAGTTCTATTTTAGTTTAATTTTATTTAAGAATCTGATCTTTTACCTTTGAGTTTCAGTTACAGTTCTAGTTTGGTTTAGTTAAGAGTTTGGTGTTTTAGCTTAGAGTCTTAGCTTAGAGTTTTGGTTAGAGTTCTAGTTTATTTTAGTTTTAGTTATGAGTTTAGAGTTTTTAGCTTAGAGTCTTAGCGTAGAGTTTATGTTGAAGTTCTAGTTTAGTTTAGTTTTAGTTAATAGTTTAGAGTTTTATCTTATAGACTTATCTTAGATTTATAGTTTTAGTTTAGTTTTATTTAAGAGATTATAGTTTTAGCTTAGAGTCTTAGCTTAGAGTTTGTGATAGAGTTCTAGTTTAGTTTAGTTTTAGCTAAGAGTTCGATGTTTCACCTTAGAGTCATAGCTTAGAGTTTTAGTTAGAGTTCTAGTTTAGTTTAGTTTTAGTTAAGAGTTTAGAATTTTAGCTTAGAGTCTTAGCTTAGAGTTTTTTGTTATAGTTATAGTTTATTTTAGTTTTAGTTAAGAGTTTAGAGTTTTTATCTTATAGTCTTAGACTAGAGTTTTTTATATAGATCTAGTTTAGTTTGGCTTTAGTTAAGAGTTTGATATTTTAGCTTAGAGTCTTAGCTTAGAGTTTTAGATAGAGTTCTAGTTTAGTTTAGTTTTAGTTAAGAGTTTCGAGTTTTAGCTGAGTCTTAACTTAGAGTTTTTGTTAGAGTTCTAGTTTATTTTATTTTTAGTTTAGAGTTTTATTTTAGACTTATAGTTTATATTATATTTCTAGTTTGGTTTAGTTAAAGTTATTAATTTATAGTTTTAGCTTATTGTCATAGCTTAGATTTTTACTTAAAGTGATAGTTTGGTTAAGTTTTAGTTAAGAGTTTCTGAGTTTTAGCTGAGTCTTAGCTTAGAGTTTTTGTTAGAGTCCTAGTTTAGTTTAGTTTTAGTTAAGAGTTTAGAGTTTTAGCTTAGAGTCTTAGTTTAGAGTTTTTGTTGAAGTTCTAGTTTAGTTTAGTTTTAGTTTAGAGTTTTAGCTAAGACTTAGAGTTTTTGTTAGAGTTCTAGTTTAGTTTTAGTTAAGAGTTTAGAGTTTTACCTTATAGTATTATCTTAAAGTTTTTTTTAGAGTTATAGTTTAGATTAATTTTATTTAATAATTTTATGTTTTAACTTTGATTTTAAGTTAAAGTTCTAGTTTAATTTACTTTTAGTTAAGAGTTTAGTGTTTTACATTAGACTCAAATATCAGAGTTTTAGTTAGAGTTCTAGTTTAGTTTAGTTTTAGTTAAGAGTTTAGAGTTTTAAATTATATTATTATATTAGAGTTTTTTTGTTAGAGTTCTAGTTTATTTAAATTTAGTTAATAATTTGATGTTTTACATTTGAGTTTCAGTTAGGGTTATAGTTTAGTTTACTTTTATTTAATATTTTATTGTTTTAACATAGAGTATTAGCTTAGAGTTTTAGTTAGACTTCTAGTTTAGTTTAGTTTTAGTTAAGAGTTAAGAATTTTATCTTAGAGTCATAGCTTATTGTTTTTGTTATAGTTCTAGTTTATTTTAGTTTTAGTTATGAGTTTAGAGTTTTTAGCTTAGAGTCTTAGCTTAGAGGTTTTGTTGAAGTTCTAGTTTAGTTTAGTTTTAGTTAATAGTTTAGAGTCTTAGCTTAGAGTTTTTGTTAGAGTTGAAGTTTAGTTTAGTAATAGTTAAGAGTTTAGAGTTTTTTGCTTAGAATCTTAGCTTAGAGTTTTTGTTAGAATTTAAGTTTAGTTTATTAATAGTTAATAGTATAGAGTTTTATCTTAGAGTCTTAGATTAGGGTCATAGTTAGAGCTAAAGTTTAGTTTAGTTAAAGTTAAGAATTTAGAGTTTTATCTTAGTGCCTTTGCTTATATTTTGACTTAAATTTCTAGTTTGGTTAAGTTTTATTTAATTGTTTAGAGTTTTATATGAGTAGTATCTTATAGTTTTTGTTAGATTTATAGTTTATTTTAGTTTTATTTAATAGTTTATAGTTTTAAATTATAGTATTATCTTAGAGTTTTTTTTATATTTTAATTTTATTGTATTTATAATTAATAATTTAAATTTTTTAGATTAGAGTAGTAGTTTAGAGTTTTTTTTGGAGTTCTAGTTTAGTTTAGTTCAGAGTTTATAGTTTTATCATAGAGTCATAGATTAGAGTTTTTGTTGAAGTTGAAGTTTATTTTAGTCAAAGTTAAGAATTTAGAGTTTTTATCTTAGAGTCTTATCTTAGAGTTTTAATTAGAGTTCTAGTTTAGTTTATTTTTAGTTAAGAGGTTAGAGTTTTATATTAGAGTCTTAGCTCAGAATTTTTGTTGAAGTTATAGTTTAGTTTAGTTGATAGTTTAGAGTTATACCTTAGAGTTATATCTTAGAATTTTAATTTGAGTTGAAGTTTGTTTTGTTATAGTTAAGGCTTTAGAGTTTTAGCTTGTAGTCTTAGATTAGAGTTTTATTTAGATTTCTAGCTTAGTTTAGTTTTAGTTAAGAGTTTAGAGTTTTACCTTAAAGTCTTAGCTTAGAGTTTTGGTTAGAGTTATAGTTTAGTTTAGTTTTAGTTAAGAGTTTTAAGTTTTACCTTAAAGTCTTAGATTAGAGTTTTAGTTAGGATTGAATTTTCGTTTAGTTTAGTTATAGTTAAGAGTTTATAGTTTTAGCTCAGAGTCGTAGCTTGGAGTTTTAGTTAGAGTTATTGTTTAGTTTAGTTTTAGTTAAGAGTTATATCTTAGAGGTATAGACTAGAATCTTATCTTAGAGATTTAGTTATAGTTGAAGTTTAGTCTAAACTAGCATAACCACAAAATTCCACAATAGTGCATTGAAAGACCCACCCCATAGGTAAAGGTTAGGTTAGGTTGGGTTAGAGGTTAAGTTTCTCCACGTTTAAGTTAGAGGTTAGGTTTCTCCACGTTTAAGTTAGGTTAGATTATGTTAGCTTATCATGAGCACTCATGATAATATAACCTAATCTAACTGCTCCAAAGTTGACAGGGGGGGTTAGATAGCTTTTTGCACCGCGGGACCCGGAAGCACCGGTGGGCCCGGGAAGAACCGCGGGAAGCGCTGCAGAGATTAGGTTAGGTTAAGTCAGGTTAGGTAGTTAGGTTAGGTTAGCTAAATTAGGTTAGGTTAAGTTAGGTTAGGTTAGCCTACGTACGCGCGCGTACGTAGGCTAACCTAGCCTAACTAACCTAACCTAATTTAATCTAACCTAACCTAACTTACCTAACCTGACTTAACCTAACCTAATCTCGCAGCGCTTCCCGCGGTTCTTCCCGGGCCCACCGGTGCTTCCTGGGTTCCGCGGTGCAAAAAGCTATCTAACCCCCCCATGTCGACTGTGTACCAGGTAGATTAGGTTAGATTATCTTGAGTGCTCATGATAAGCTAACCTAATCTAACCTAACTTAAACGTGGAGAAACCTAACCTCGAACTTAAACGTGGAGAAACCTAACCTCTAACCTAACCTAACCTATGGTTTTGGTATTTCTATGCAATATTGTGGAATTTTGTGGTTATGCTAGTTTAGACTAAACTTCAACTCTAACTAAATCTATAAGCTAAGATTATAGGATATACATATAAGATATAAATCTTAAATAAAAATAAACTACACAATAACTCTAACTAAAACTCCAAGCTACGAATATAAGCTAAAACTATAAACTCCTAACTATAACTAAACTAAACGAAACTTCAATCCTAACTAAAACTCTAATCTAAGACTTTAAGGTAAAACTTAGAACTCTTAACTAAACCTAAACTAAACTAGAACTCTAACTAAAACTCTAATCTAAGACTTTAAGTTAAAACTATGAACTCTTAACTAAAACTAAACTAAGCTAGAAATCTAACTAAAACTCTAATCTAATACTCAAATCTAAAACTCTAAAACCTTAACTATAACAAAACAAACTTCAACTCAAAGTAAAAATCTAAGCAATAACTCTAATGTAGAACTCTAAACTCTTAACTCAACTAAACTAGAAATTCAACAAAAATTCTAAGCTAAGACTCTAAGATAAAACTCTAAACTCTTAACTAAAACTAAAATAAACTAGAACTCTAAGTAAAACTCTAAGCTAAGACTATAAGCTAAAAACTCTAAATTCTTAACTATTACTAAACTAAACTTCAACTTCAACAAAAACTCTAAGCTATGACTCTATGATAAAACTCTAAACTCTTAACTAAACTAAACTAGAACTCCAAAAAAAACTCTAAACTACGACTCTAAGCTAAAAACTCTAAATTCTTAATTATAACTAAACTAAACTTAAACTCTAACAAAAACTCTAAGATAAGACTCTAAGGTAAAACTCTAAACTCTTAAATAAAACTAAACTAAACTAGAACTCTAACAAAAACTCTAAGCTACGACTCAGCTAAAACTCTAAACACTTAACTAAAACTTAACCAAACTAGAACTTTAAGTCAAAATCTAAGCAAAGGCACTAAGCTAAAACTCTAAATTCTTAACTTTAACTAAACTAAAATTTAACTATAACTATAACCCTAATCTAAGACTCTAAGCTGAAACTCTATACTCTTAACTGTTACTAAACTAAACTTCAATTCTGACAAAAACTCTAAGCCAAGATTCTAATCAAAAAACTCTAAACTATTAACTATTACTAAACTAAACTTCAACTCTAACAAAAACTCTAAGCTAAGACTCTAAACTATTAACTAAAACTAAACCAAACTAGAACTTCAAAAAAAACTGTAAGCTAAGACTCTAAGCTAAAAACTCTAAACTCTTAACTAAAACTAAAATAAACTAGAACTCTAACAAAAACTCTAAGCTAAGACTCTAAGCTAAAATTCTAAACTCTTAACTAAAACTAAACTAAACTAGAAATCTAACAAAAACTCTAAGCTAAGACTCTAGGGTAAAACACTAAACTCTTAACTAAAAGTAAACTAAACTAGAACTCTAACTGAAACTCAAAGGTAAAACATCAAATTCTTAACTAAATTGAACTAAACTAGAACTCTAACAAAAAAACTCTAAGCTAAGACTCTAAGGTAAAACTCTAAACTCTTAACTAAAACTAAACTAAACTATAACTATAAATAAAACTCTGATATATGATTCTAAGTTAAAACACTAAACTCTTAACTAAAATTAAATTAAACTAGGACTCTGACTTAAACTCAAATTTAAAACATAAAATTCTTAACTAAAATTAATCTAAACTAGAAATCTAAAAAAAACTTTAAGCTAAGACTATAAGGTAAAACTATAAAATATTAAATAAAAATAAAATATAAATCTAAAAAAAACTCTAAGTATTAGATAAAAATCTAAAATAAAACTAAAATAAACTATAACTTCAACAAAAACTCTAAACTAAGACTCTAAGCTAAAACTCTAAACTCTTAACTAAAACTAAACTAAACTAGGACTCTAACAAAAACTCTAAGCTAAGACTCAGCTAAAACTCGAAACTCTTAACTAAAACTTAACTAAACTATCACTTTAGTTGAAAATCTAAGCTATGGCACTAAGCTAAAACTCTAAATTCATAACTTTAACTAAACAAAACTATAACTCTAATTGAAACTATAATTATAAAATAAAACTCTAAACTAAAACTAAAATAAAATAGAACTATAACCAAAAATCTAAGTTAAGACTCAGCTAAAAACCGAAACTCTTAAATAAAACTAGACTAAACTAGAACTATAACTAAAACTATAATATATGACTATAAGGTAAAATATCAAACTCTTAACTAAAACTAAACAAAACTACAAATCTATAAAAAACTATATGATAAGACTATAAGATAAAAACTATAAACTCTTAACTAAAACTAAAATAAACTAGAACTCTAACAAAAAACTCTAAGCTAAGACTCTAAGATAAAATTCTAAACTCATAGCTAAAACTAAACTAAACTAGAACTCTAACTAAAACTCTAAGCTATGACTCTAATTTAAAACATCTAATTCTTAGATAAAACTAAACTAAACTAGAACTCTATCACAAACTCTAAGCTAAGACTCAAAGCTAAAACTCTAATCTCTTAACTAAAACTAAACTAAAACAATAACTATAAGCTAAGTCTCTAAGATAAAAATCTAAACTATTAACTAAAACTAAACTAAACTAGAACTTCAACATAAACTCTACGCTAAGACTCTAAGCTAAAAACTCTAAACTCATAACTAAAACTAAAATAAACTATAACTCTAACCAAAACTCTATGCTAAGACTCTAAGCTAAAACACCAAACTCTTAATTAAACTAAACTAGAACTATAACTGAAACTCAAATGTAAAAAATCAAATTCTTAATTAAAATTAAACTAAACTAGAGCTCTAACAAACAATCTAAGATAAGACTCTAAGTTAAAACTCTAAACTATTAACTAAAACTAAACTAGAACTCTAACTAAAACTCTAAGCTATGACTCTAAGGTAAAACACTAAACTCTTAACTAAAAGTAAACTAAACTAGAACTCTAACTTAAACTCAAAGGTAAAAACATCAAATTCTTAAATAATATTAAACTAAAATATAACTCTAACAAAAACTTTAAGATAATACTCTAATTTAAAACTCTAAACTATTAAATAAAACTAAACTAGAACTCTAAAAAAAAATCTAAGTATTATCTAAAACTATAAAATATAACTAAACTAAAATCGAACTTCAACAAAAACTCTAAACTAAGACTCTAAGCTGTAACTCTAAACTCTAAACTAAAACTAAACAAGAACTCTAACAGAAACTCTAAGCTAAGACTAAGCTAAAACTCGAAACTTTTAACTAAAACTTAACCAAACTATAACTTTAAGTAAAAATCTAATCTCTGACACTAAGCTGAAACTCTAAATGCGTAACATTAACTAAACCAAGCTATAACTCTAATTGAAACTCTAAGTCTAAAAAAAAACTATAAACTAAAACTAAACTACACTAGAACTCTAACAAAATCTCTAATTTAAGACTCAGATAAAACTCGAAAATCTTAACTAAAACTAAACTAAACTAGGACTCAAGCTAAAACTCCAAGCTATGACTCCAAGGTGAAACATAAAACTCTTAACTAAAACTAAACTAAACTAGAACTCTATCGAAAACTCTAAGCTATGATTCTAAGCAAAAAACTCTAAACTATTAACTAAAGCTAAACTAAACTATAAATGTATATAAAACTCTAGTCTAAGACTCTAAGCTAAAATTCTAAACTCTTAAATAAAATTAAACTAAACTAGAACTCTATCAAAAACCCTAAGCTATGACTCTAAGGTAAAACATTTAAGTATTAGATAAAATTAAACTAAAATATAACTATATAACAAACTATAATATAATAATATAATATAAGAAGCTATAAACTATTAAATAAAATAAAACTAAAATATAACTCTAAAAAAAACTCTAAGATATTAAATAAAACTAAACTAGTCATTCAACAAAAAACTTAAAGCTAAGACTCTAAGATATAACTATAAAATATTTAATAAAACTAAAATAAACTAGAAATTCAACAAAAACTCTAAGCTAAGACTGTAAGCTAAAAAATCTAAACTATTAAATAAAAATAAACTAAACTAGAAATCTAACTGAAACTCAAAGGTAAGACATCAAACTCTTAAATAAAATTAAACTAAACTAGAACTCTAACAAAAAACTCTAAGCTAAGACTCTAAGCTAAAACTCTAAACTATTAACTAAAACTAAACTAAACTAGAACTTCAACAAAAACTCTAAGCTATGACTCTAAGCTAAAAACTCTAAACTCTTAACTATAACTAAACTAAACTAGAACTCTAACTTAAAATAATATTTATTAAATAAAAATATTAGCTCAAATTAAAATGGAATTCTACAATAAAAAAAACGGTAAAAAAAATAAACATAATCAATAAAATTAGAATATAATCTAAAACTAACAAAAAAAACTATACGAAATTAATAATATATAAATATAAAATCTAAAATAAAATTAAAATACACAAGAAATCTAACAAATAAACCAATATCAAACCCTAAGCTAAAACTCTAAAATCTTAACTAAAACTAAACTAAACTAGAACTTAAACAAAAACTCTTATCTAAGACCATAATCTAAAACTAAAAGATATTAAATAAAACTAAACTAAACTAGAAATCTATCTGAAACTCAAAGGTAAGACATCAAACTCTTAACTAAGATAGAACTTCAACAAAAACTTCTAACATAAGACTGTAAGATAAAACTCTAAACTAATAACTACAAAAAACTAGAACTTCAACAAAAACTCTAAGCTATGACTCTAAGCTAAAAACTCTAAACTCTTAACTAAAACTAAACTAAACTAGAACTCTAAATTAAACTAATATTTAAAAAATAAAACTATTAAATAAAATTAAAATAGAATATAAATCTAACAAAAAAAAACTCTAAGATAATACTCTAATCTAAGAACTATAAGATATTAACTAATAATGAAATAAACTTAAACACTAAATTAAACTATATGCTAGGACTCTAATCTAAAACACAGAACTCTTAACTAAACCAAAATAAAAATCAAACTGAAACTCAAAGTTAAAACATCAAACTCTTATCTAAAATTAAACTAAACTAGAACTTCAACAAAAACTCTAAGCTAAGAATCTAAGCTAAAACATTCTATACTTTTAACTAAAACTAAAGCAAGGGGTGGGTGGTCCTTTGGGTGCCCGGGGAGCGCCTTGGGGGGTCTGGGGGCCCTTGAGCGCCGAATGGGCGTTGGGGAGTCCGGTGGAGCTTGGGGTGCGGGGGGACGGCCTTGGGGGGGCCGGGGGTCCGTTGGGAGCCTGGGGGACCTGTGGGGACCGAGGGAGGGCCTTTGGAAGCCAGGGGAGGGCCTTTGGGGGGCCCGGGGATTGCCTTTGGGGGTCTGGGTGGGCCTTTGGGGGCTCCGGAGGCCCTTTGAGACCTTGGGGGCCTTTGGGGGGGGGGGGCGGGCCTGGGGGGCACCGGGAGGGCCTTGGGGGCACTGGGAGGGCCTTTGGGGCACAGGGAGGGCAGTTGTGGGCTTGGGGGACATTTGGGGACCGGTGGAGGGCCTTTGGGATCCCGTTGGTCCTTCGGGAGCTCGATGGGCCTTGGGGGGGCCCAGGGATGGCCTTTGGGGGTCTGGGTGTGCCTTTGGGGGCTCCGGTGGCCCTTTGAGCCCTGGGGGGGCGTTTGCGGACCGGGGGGCGTCCTTGGGGGCACAGGGCGGGCAGTTGAGGGCCTGGGGGACATTTGGGGACCGGTGGAGGGCATTTGGGATCCCGTTGGTCCTTGGGGAGCTCTCTGGGCCTTTGGGGGACCCGGGGATGGCCGTTGGAGGTCTGGGTGGGCCTTTGGGGGCTCCGGTGGCCCTTTGAGAGCTTGGGGGGCCTTTGAGGACCGGGGGCTTCCTTCGGGGTTGGGGTGGGGTAGAATCTTTGGGGACCGAGGGAGGGCCTTTGGAAGCCTGGGGAGGGCCGGGCCTTTGGGTGGCCCGGGGATTGCCTTTTGGGGGTCTGGGTGGGCCTTTGGGGGTCTGGTGGGCCTTTGGGGGACCTTTGAGACCTTGGGGGGCCTTTGGGGGGCCGGGGGAGGGCCTTTGGGGCCCTTTGGGTTGGGGTAGAGGACCTCACAACACTGTTCAAATGACAACTTGTGTATTATAACGACCACACTCAAATCCTCCTCCAAAATCTCTTCTAAAATCACTATTTTAAAATGTCTCTAGCTGTTTCGCCGAAATAGTTCCATAAAATAGCTAAAACGGTTTCGCCAAAATTATCCCTAAACGGAATTTCGGCATGTTCCTTTTGTTTGGCATCTCTGCGCCAACTGCATTTCAAATTATTTGGAAACCTTTTCGCGCGCTAAGATCAATACGTCTGCTCGGAAACGATTCTCTTGTTAGAAACAACAAATTAATTCCCCTTTCGTGAATCAATTCTCTTTAGAACAACAAATTAATTCCCCTTTCGTGTCAATCAATCAATCATGACATCATCTGTCATGTGTGATCAAAACTGTTGTCTCCGAGACAATTCTCGTTGGAACTCCAAAGACATTAATTAACTTGACGTCATCTGTCAGACATTAATTAACTGTTTCCCGGGAACTCGTAACATTTGGCTTGGAAACAACAATAACAAATACTGTTTCCCGGGAACTCGTAACATTTGGCTTGGAAACAACAAGAAGGAAGTGACAAAGTTCCTGTTTTTCCATTCTCACTGACAAAGTCCATAAAACCGTCAAATAATCAACACACATAAACATCCATAAAAACAGACATAAATGTGACAAACTTCCTGTTTTTTCATTCTCACTGAGAAAGTCCATAGAACCATACAAAAATGTGACAAAATTCCTGTTTTTTCAAATTCTCACTGACAAAGTCCATAAAACATGTGACTCTATGCCCATATATGGTGTGCCAGTCGGAGCTCATGAGGCATCTCTACTGTATATACCTTGAACTAGAAATTGCGTAAATCTCTTGGCAAAGATGTAATGACCTGTAGAATAGAATACCTACCAGAAAAACCTGTTTGGTACGGAGGGCCCAGCAAATTATACAGTTAATTACTACTTATGCATCATGTTTGCGCAAGAACAGAAGCATATTAGAAAATATCAAATAAAAGGATCCATGCAGATTGTAGGGATTCTGTGGTCAGGTCGGCTCAGATTCAGTTGCGTAAATTCAGAAAAATCATAGGAGTGGAAAAATTCAAAATTTTTCGTCAATTGACGATGAAAACAAGGAAAATTTTCCAGTAAAAGGTTTAATGTATATTTACAATTTTAAAAAGGGTGGCAGATCCAGATCCAATTGGTACAGAGGAAAAAAACACCCATTGCACTTCCCGACTGAGGGCAGAGAATCACGGATTGGCACCGCCAGTATGGACGTTCGAGGCTGGAAACTGCAATCTTTACCTTTTTTTACAATTGGTTCACCCTTTAAGAGTGTAATTAATCTTTCATGGTAATTCAAGAACATGTCGTTCACATAATTTGCATACGCGATAAGTATTTGAAGTGTTGATAGATCAAACTATTAACGCTCTGCCAAATGGTTGGCCATCGCTACGAATAGGGGTGGACCCTGAGAGTTTAGAGATCCAATCGTATAATTTACCTGCTTAATAGCGATTAATTTGCTGATAGACAATGACACCTTTAGTTACATTAGATAATAGATAATTAGAATTACCTATTTGGGATTAGGGCTTCAGCGGATATATCTCTCCTGTAAAGGAAACTTTTTTCAATGTAATTTGATCTTTTGCCGCAGCGGGCGGAACTTCTCAAGCAATTTTGACCAATGAGCATCAAGCTTCCCAAGCGTTTGGTAGCGATATCTCTCTGTTAGCATTGGAAAGCTTCTTCCTGCACAGCAATTGTGAGTGAAATGCCCCGTCGCCACTGACACTATTTTGCTTAACTTGACACCTTCGCTGTCCGACGGGTGTCTGAAGAAGGAAAGAAAATATTTAAAAACTTCAAACATAATTAATAGAAAAAACTGTTTTTTTTTATGAAATTAAAGAGTGGAGTTTAAACTTGAGACGAACAAAAATTATCACCCCTCAATTCTTGACAGACACTTTACGTAAAGCAAAAAGGAAAATTATTATTTAGAAATTATGCTGATGGCATGCAGTGTTAATTTTGCCTTGCACTTTGCTGGTTTTTAGACTATCATTTTAATTTCAAAAACATGTGGAAAACCTTTCATTGCATTTTGAAAGTTGTCAGAAGAGAGGAAATTTGGGTTACCAATGACCCTCAGCCTACGTCGGTCATTGGACCGTGCGTCAAGTGGAACGTGAAAATAGCCAAATAATTCAACAGAAAAGTGGTTGAGTAGTCATGAGATTCGAAAGAAAATTGGAGTTGAATATCTGCTCCAGCGCGATTAATTTGTAATTCAGGGGAAAACAAGGGTATAAGGAAGGAGAAATCTTTTCTTTTCTTGTTAACTAAAGTTTTTTTTTTCGACCCCAGTTTCCAGAGAAAAAATGATTAACACAATTCCATACACAGATGGGGGAAAACAGATACAGTGGATTGGCTGCAAAAGAAATACCTTTCATTGGTCCCATTTAAAATGCTATACAGATAAAATTGGCGAAATAACAGCAAGTGGCAATGAAAAACAGTTTAGGTGTAGCCTTTCCAAGCATAGTATTGACAAATAACGTATAAACACAAACTAAGAACACTTGCTACACTTACCTACTATACCTACCTACTACGAACAGCACTAAAATGTCTTCTGTATTGTAAAAAAGAATCGGATCCTTTGACAGTGTTTTGGTGTTCTTTTGACATAAATTCTCAAAATAGCCGATTTCCGCCGAGATAGAGAAAAAAATGTAGCTCAAGTCTCATTTAAAGCCGGCATACAGCTTTATTACGCATACAGACCGAAAAAATGTGAATATGCACTTTTCTTCAGTTTGAACGAGCAATTGGACTGGAGTAAACGTATAGTGTTCTATTAAGTTTTATTTTGTCTTTTATACCTTTCATCATATTTTATGATCCGTCTTTTTCTTTATTTTGTGAACTGACGATTAATAAATTAATAATAATACTTTAATAAAGGATAGTTTAGTAGCTTATAAGAATCGTAATTTTCTGAGAAACTGCAGATCCAGAACCGTTATACATACGCAGAATCTTCATTGCTTGAATTATTTGAAGGAAAAAAAAGAAAAAAGAAAAAAGGCTTTACAACACGCTGATCACTTGCACTAAAAGATGTTTGTAAAAACTCCGAATATGAGCGTTTATTCTATGCAATTACACGTTAATTGCACGTAAAACAACATTGTTCCAAATATTGCACTTATATTGAACCTTCAGTTATACGAATAAAAAAGAAACAAAAAACATGATTCAGATATTTAATAGCCCTCGTTGGTTTTCCTATTTATCTTCTAAACACAACACGGTCATCAGGGTCGTATCCAGGGTTTATTTTCCAGGAGTTAAAAAAAAATACGGGGTGGCGAGAGAGTACCAAAAATATCCTTTTTTGAAACTAGCCCAACGGACTTCAGCAAGATTACCTAACGGACTTCAGTTAGATTAAGGCACTTTTAAAATACTTTGAATTTGCGAGTCGAAGAAGTTTTTTGAAGGGGGAGGGGTTAAAAACCTGGTATCCCCCCTGGATAAGGCCCTGATGACCACGACTAAAAATATGACCACATGGATTTTGACTTCACATATTCAGGGCACACTGACGCTAAAAGGGACTTCCTGGCAAAGAAAACAAAGAAAAAGCATTTCCACATTTCCAGGTATCGAAAAAAACCACACAAAATAGGACTAGTAGGAACCTTCGCAAGCCAATAATAATAAATAAATCAATAAATTTTATGACATAAATTCTAAAAACTTATAAACATAAATAAAAAAATAAAAAATTATTGAATAAATAGATAATTTAATAATAATTTGACAAATAATTAAAATAAATCTAATAAATTCATATCTAATAAATTTCAATAAAAACAAATATTACTAAATTATAATCAACTAATAAACGTAAATGAAAAGAACAATCCGAATAAGTAAATCCAATGACGGTGAATCATCGAGTCTGCAAGGATAATTCTCTTTTTCAAAGATGCCAGTTGAAACTGGCGGTCGAACCTCATGTAACTTTATGAATGAAATTCCAATGACGGTGAATCATTGAGTTTGCCAGGAGACTTGTCTTTTTCAAAGATGCTGGTTGATGCGATAAAGACAGTTACGAAATGGACTTAGAAGCTATGGGTGAGGTTGCACTTTGGTACTAGTCAAGCATACAAGTCGACGTGCTTGTGAAGATCACACGGAAATAATTGTTCAAAGAAGCTCACGATCTGAAGAAGCGTACTAACAAATATTGTATTCTTGACTCACCATAAATTTTATTACGGAATGTATTAATAATAATAATAAATTTATTATAAGCCAAAAAATAGGCCATACAACACAGCATTCTTAATTACACTCCACAAGAAAAATAACATAAAATCTAACTTCTCCCCCCCCCAAAAAAAAAAAAAAATTAAATAAAATAATTAAACAAATAAAATAAAATGAAATAAATAAATAAATGACTAAAAGAAAATAATAAATAAATAATAATCAAGTTTCACTTATTGCTGTCAACACTTCATTTACATATTTACATAACTGCATGATTGTCCTTTTTACAGTCGTCTTCAGGATCACCGGGAACTCCAAGCTACCACCCTCAAAATACTTTCCCCTTAACAGAGAAAGTTGCTGGCACTCGGCGAGAATATGGGCCACATCTTCAATACCTATATTACATCTGGGGCAAGAGTAATCCTCATCGACAAAGTATGCAATGCGGCGTAGCAATAGGGGAGGGGGGGGGGGTCTTTCGCATTAGCATTGCATTGACATCCTCACATTGAGGATGGACAAGCCACACCATGTTGAAATAAGAACTAGTGAATGATTCCAAGTGGCTATCTTAAAATTTTCAATTGATAGCACCTTTATCCTCTCTGGGGCAAAGTCACTGGCTGTTACCACAAAATAACAGATAATGTCACTTCTCCTATGTTTTGGGCCATTTAAAGAGTGGCCAGTGTCCTGCATGATCAGAGAACCCAAAATTTGGTCCCTTCGGCATATCTTTCCTCCAATTTATACTTTTTCCTGAAAGTCAAAATCTATAGGAAATGTAAAAATTTCATTATATTCAGCTATAAATATTAATTTATTTTAAAACCATCTGCAAAATAAGCTTAATTTTCGATATTAGTTGTCTCAAGATTTCTTGCTTTTGTCTCAAGATTTCTTGCTTTATGAGCATACTCTAGCTTCAAAGACACGCCAAATTCATCTGCTGTAGTATAACCATATTTATTTATAAAAAATGCATTAAATTTAATTTAAAAGTAAGCTCAAATATACAGAGTGTTTTCATATTGGCAAGAACTTTTTAGTAGATAAATTACAAATATGATGGATCAAATAAAACGTTTTTTCATTTACTTTGCTTCGGTACGGAATGAACTCCTAGAACTCAACACAGTGAAGGCCTACTGGATCTTTGGGGAATTATAAAGCTTAGAATTTTTGCCCTGGTAAATTTGATAAATTCAAAAGTAATGTAAATAAGTAAAAAGCATAGTTAAGTGAAGTGGAAGTATAGTAAAGCAAAAAAGTATAGTAGAGTAAATAAACTGGAAGCACGAGATTCCAAGGCACTGATACGTGCGGAATTTCGCCATCTAAATGTCCTTACTCCACAAAAACAGCTGAGGGCTAGTAAAAATATTAACCCCCATCAGAATAATTGTGTGTATGTGAATTTGGATGTACTGACAAAAAAAGAGAGGAATAAATGGTCAATGAAAAAAACAATTGTAAACAATTATAAAGAAATACTGGACAAGTGGGATATGGGAGGCCATCTTAACATGAGTGAACCATAAAAACGAAAATAAAATAATCAGGTTATATTAATCAGGTTATAACTAATCAGCTTATAATTAAACACGTTACAACTAATCAGGTTATAATTAATCAGGTTTTAACCCTTGTTTTCCATCATCATATGTGAGAAAAGTTATTCAATGTTTCTTTTCTCAGCTTCAGCTGAGATTACCGACAAGACTCAGCTGGGATTTGTTCATCCAACTTATATTATTTGAAATAAACAGTAGTTGGTCTTTCGGAAATGAAAGCTAGATCTTTCGGAAGCAACAGAAGAAATTCGACATGTTTTAGAAAGAGGTTCTTTAAGACGAAAGAGATTCATATACTTGTTAACCTTAAAATACAAAAAAGAAGAAAAATCCACTATCTGAGCCTCTGATAGCCTAAACACTGCTTAACACCAAATACAATTTAGTCATTAAATTAATAAATTAAAAAGTCAAAATAAAGTATTTAACTATACGGTGTCAGTGCGAGTATTTTGTAATTTGTTTATACGTCTGTATATGTTTGTCTGTATATTAGCTTTCTTTGGGCTATATACATCTTTGAGGTATTTTTTTTTTCATTATTAGCATTATTTTGTGAATGCTTCTAAAAGATTTTCATTCACGCTGCATGTGTTAAAACATAAGATTTAATTTTACCAAAAAGTTGAAGTAAAAATTTAACTATCCTTCTCGTTCGCAACTAACGTTTTCATTCGGAAATTTTTTCATTTGTCTGTACATGTCTGTATTTGGCTATATTTTTAGATCTGTCTTTTTTTTTATCATATGTTTAGGTATAAATGTCATTGAGATCTGTAAGCATGGGCGCCCATATGGGGGAGCAGGGGGGCTCTTGCCCCCCTGGCTGAATGATGCTGCCTTATTTTTATATTTTTGTTCTGAGATTTTTATTATATAGCATTAAAATTAGCAATTAGACGAAGTTTGCCCCCCCCTGGAATTCAGCTTATGGGCGCCCATGTCTGTAAGTATATGTTTATTTTGAGGTCTGTATGCATATATCTACATTTGGCATATATGTCTATATATTGGCTCAGATTTAGCTATTTTGTCGTTGGATGTGTTCACTGTAAACCCTTTTCTTTTATTTTTTGTATGCTCTTTGAAAAGATTGAAAAATGATTTAAAATATTTGAAAAATGTACTATGTGCCTAAATGAAATTTAACTGAGTTTATATTTTTGAAGTGAAACATTTCAAATCGTTTTGACTCGTTCGAAACAAAAGTTTATATTTAAAAATTTTTTACCGGTGAGCAGGGTGTTAAACCATGCTCACCGCAGTATCCTGTGTACTAGTGGCGCACAAGTATCAGATAATTTTTAATTCAAAAAATTTAATTAAAAAAAACAAAACCCAATGTTAAAACGTTGCAATAAATAAAATATTATGCTAATTCATCATAATTATTAAAAAAAAAAAAAAAAAAACGCAACTCAGCTGCTAAAAAATAAAATAAAAGAAAATGGATAAAAATCAATTGGTCAGGAAAAAAACTTCTCTCGAACTTTAAGATTGCAAAATTCCAGATTTTTTTTCTTTTTTTTTAATACAATTCTTCAGTTTTTGGTACACTTTCTGCTTGGTGAATGAAATCTGGAAACAAATTTCAAACTGTGTCTGGTCGCATAACTCACTCTCGTTGGGTTTCGTTGCTCACATATAAGACTAGCACCATTCCTTGTCGAATCATCACCATAAATTGAATTAGGCTTTAAAATATTCATTAAAAACTGGTGCAAGAGCATTCAAACACTGAAATACAAACACTCCTATTTTATAATCTCTTCTTTAGAAAGGTTAAAAATGGTTATCTCTTCTTTAGAAACTGATTAAAGGTTAGTTGTCCTTTAATCAGTTTCGACTAGCCTATTAAAAAGTAAACTAGCCCTTTGAATTATCAATTGAATGAGCCTTTTATGAAGTCTCTATGAAAATGATTTCTATAAAAACCTTATATGCCCCAAGGGCATAACTTAAAACCCTTGTCCTGAGGGGTTAGGGGGGTTTTTCATCCTCAAAATCATAATTTCAAGAACTTTCAAGTACGTTGAACAAAATGGCTATCTCAAAATTTTAATTGAATGTGTTTGGGGAAATGGTGGGCGTGAGAGGGGGCTTAGTTGCTCTCCAACTACTTTCAGCTATTAAAAAGGGCACTAGCCCTTTTAATTTTCAATCAAATGGCACCCTTTTTGAAGTTTCTACGACAACTTTTTCCATAAAAACCTCATATGTCCCCAAACCATAACCATAACTTGCCCTTAGGGCTATGGGGGGGGAAGGTGTCATGCTCAAGGACATAATTTCCAGAACTTTCAACTAAGTTGGAAAAATTGGCTGTCTTAAAATTTTAATTGTATGTGTTAGGGAAAATGGTGGGCGTGAGAGGGGGGCTACCTTCCCTCCAATCACTTTCAACTATTAAAAAGGGCACTAGCTCTTTTAATTTCCAATCAAGTGATTTCCAATTAGTTGCCCTCCAATTACATTCAACTATTAAAAAGGCCACTAGCCATTTCAATTTCCAATGGAATGAGGCCTTTTTGAAGTGTATACGACAACATTTTCAGTAAAAACCTTATATGCCCCCAGGGCATAACTTACAACCCTTACCCTTGAGGCTGTGGGGGGGATAATTCTTAACGATCTAATTTTCAACTATGTTGAGCAAAATGGCTAAAAACCTTATATGTCCCTAGGGCATAACTTATAACCCTTGCCCTGAGGGCTCTGCGGGGGTCATCATCCTCAAAGACCTAATTTCAAGAACTTTCAACTACATTGAACAAAATGGCTATCTCAAAATTTTGATTGGATGTGTTTGGATAAATGGTGGGCGTGGAAGGGGTGTTAGTTGCCTTCCGATCACTTTCGACTATTAAAAGGGGCACTAGCCATTTCAAGTTCTAATCGAATGAACCCTTTTTGAAGTTTCTACGACACTTTCTATAAAAACCTTACATGCCCCAGGGCATAACTTATGACCCTTGCCCTGAGGGCTGTGTGGGGGTTGTCATTCTCAAAGACCTAATTTTCAGAACTTTCAACTACGTTGAACAAAATGGCTATCTTAAAATTTTGATTGGATGTGTCTGGGGAAAATTTGGGCGTGAGAGGGGGGGGGGTTAGTCGCCCTCCAATCACTTTCGACTATTAAAGAGGGCACTAGCACTTTGAATTTCCAATTGAATGAGCCTTTTTTGTAGTTTCTTCGACAACGCTTTCTATAAAATCTTATATGCACCCAGGGCATAACTTACTACCCTTGCCCTGAGGGCTGTGGAGGAGTGTACTCCTCAAAAACATAATTTCTATTTGAAAATCAATTACGCTGAACGAGATGGGTATCTGAAAATTTTGATTGGATGCGTTTGGGGAAATGGTGGGTGTGGAAGGGGTGTTAGTTGCCTTCCAATCACTTTAGTATATTTAAAATGGCACTAACCACTCCAATTTCCAATCGAATGAGCCCTTTTCGAAGTTTCTAAGACAACTCGTTCGATACGAAGTGCCCTGATCTAACCCCAAAAAATAAATAATACATTGTGCCAACATCGTTCTTTACTTAGGCAGCGCGATTGTGTCGCCTATGACCACTCTAACTCATTTACCACTCTATCAGCATCTGGAGCCTTATTAGTTTTTTAATCCTTTTAGTACTGTCGCTAATTCTTCCTCACAAAACAAATTTTCGTTCACATCCCAGGTATCACAAACTTTTTCATTTTGCTCTATGTCTTTTCCTGTAACACTATTTGGGTTTAGCAAATTCTCAGAATGTTTTGCCCGTCTCTGTTTAACTCTTTCCTTATACTAAGTGTGCCCCCATTCTTCTCTTTAACTGGGACAAGTTCGGATTGACTGCTCCCTCTCAATTTATTAACATGCCAGTAGAATAATTTACTATTATACCGTCTAGCAGCATGTTCCATACCCTCAGCAATTTTATCCATGGCCTCCATTTCGGACCTCCTTAGTTCATATTTTAATGTTTTCTCCACTTTTTTTACATTCCTTTGGTTTTTATATGATCTATCACTCAGATATTTCTTGTACAAGTCCCTTCTGCTTTCTATTAAACATAAAGCTTTTTCACTAATGTTCTTAGCTGCAGTCCTAGCTTTTTTAAATCATTGAAATTATTTTGGCCTCAGGAAAAGCAATGATCCCGGATACCAGTGCAGGACGGGGATCACATATCTTCTGAAGTCTACACTGAAGCGCTTAAGCCGGCTTAAAACCAGACAGCAAGAAGTCCCTGAGACCTCCAGTATGATTGGAGGCATTGTGCAATCCTGGGCCCATCTTGGTCACAACATGGCTTTCAGCACTTGGCGATTCTCTTCTATCAGCAAGAGTCGAAATCCTGCACAGACAATCTCCAGCATATTACTCCGACTGATTATATATTCATGCCTACAAATATTATGCTACTACGAGGAGGCAGCCCATAGTAGATAAATTAGCTAGGAAGAGGTTTTTTAGCCCGAAAAGGTCCGTCAAAACAAACCAAGCCCAGAAGAATTATCCATTAATCAGAATCCCGTGCGAATGCTGTATCGTTTACTAGGCTATAATTTCCTCGAGGGTTGCCACTCCTCAAGTTGGAATAGAGTTGACCGCAAGATTCCCAGTCTTGCAAATACCCCGAAAGTGTCGAGGCAGCCCTTTGCCGAGGCTGTTGTCCAAAGATCTGGATCTTACGCCCTGCCGCAGTTGTCCTCCTATTGAGGATCCTCCCGCGATGGTGTTCTGCATCACGATGCGATTAAACCCATTACTGGGAGAAGGTTTGTAACTCATGGGACGTGTGGACACACCGGTGGGGCCTTTTGAGTGTATATTTGAGGGGCATTCATCCTCCTCCGCCTGTATTAATGGCCTAGGGCGAGGGTGCCCCAGTGTCTATTATGGACCCTTAGGGACAAGGTCCTCCCTTGGTCCGTGCCTCCTATTGAGGTACCCTACATATCTGTAAGGCGTTCCCCTATCGCCACCTGGAGACTCGCTGTGTGGCCGGGGAGAGGCCCTTTAAAGCTGCCAAATGGTAAATACACTCTGTATCCTAGATAAATTGTATGTATAACCTATAACTTGTAAGCTATAATCTATAACCAACTTATAACCTAAATCATCTTCTAACCTATACAATGTATCATATATATAACCTATAAGCTATAGTCTATAACCTATAAGCAACTTATAACCTAAATCATGTTCTAACCTTTACTATTTATCATGTATAGTATAACTTATAATCTATAACCTATAACCCAACTTATAACCTAAATCATGTTCTAACTCCTTTTGTTTTACATTATTTCCTTCAGAAGAATTCTAAATCTACAGTGTTACCTCAGTTTAGCATTCCTAATCTCCAGCAATGTGTTAATTGTTATCAAAATTTATTTTTTAGATATCTAGTACCAAGGACACCTAAAATGAAAACTAATTCATTAAATTGATCAAGTGGAAACTTATGGCCAATAGATAGCACAGACATATAAGATGCATAGCGAGTCTTTATAAAATATAGAACCTCATAATAAAATGATAAAGTTTCAGACAGTTAGCCATACTCTTGAGCATGATTTTTCAGGTTCCTGGAAAATCTGGAAAAAACAGCACTTCCTGGATAATGTTTGATTCTGCTAGGAACATGAAAACCCTGCCAATACCCATGCTTCAGCCAACCGTAGGAAGGAGGCCGTACTCCAAACCCGTAAAGAAACTTTCATCAACCATTATCACTAGATCGACTTCGGCAGCTTTATAGCCTGCTTAATAAATTTTTCTCGCCGTATTCAAATTCTGTGTAAGCTTCACAGATTTTCTTCTTGCAAGCAACAAGCTCAAACTGATCTGCTAACACCTTTTCAGATCTCTGCAATTACTGGTTTTATATTAATCAGGTTAGGTCATATAAAACTCATAAGTTGTGAATTCAAGCCGTAAAACATATTCTCTGATTCCTGAACTGTTTGTTCAAATGTCATAAAATCAGTCATTACCATAAAACAATAACATTTTTCAAAATAGGTCTGGAGAAATCCTAGTCTCAAACATCTATTGGAAGTAATTTCTTCTTGATACTACAGTGTTATACACACATACACACTACAGTTATACACACTACAGTGTTTATTTCTTCACTGTTACTACAGGTCAATTTCTCGGTTTTTTTTTTTCTTGGGAGCGATTTCTTCTTATTCGATGGCTTTTATTGCTGGTTGTCATTGGCCAATCTCTCATTGTCTTTGGCCAATATTTCTGCTAGTTTCTTTTCTTGTTTCTGTCGCCTTTTCAATGTATTATTTGAAGGGGTTTAATTTTGGGACAATTTTGAAATGAGGCTTTGAATTTTTTCTACTTTCTTTTGCATTTTTTAATCAACCAGATTGCCATTATCACCCACAATATCTCGCTCCACTCCTACTTGCCCCTTTGAAGCTGTAGTTGTACCAGTCTTAGTCTCATTAACTAGTTTGGACTTAATCTTATTACCAGGATTACTTGAAGATAATTCCGTTTTGGATTCTCTATACTTCTTTACTGACCACCAGACTGCTATTCCAACACATGAGACAGGAATTCCTATGACAAGACACTTAATAACTGACATTTTATGCATAAGAGTTCTAATTTGTTAATAATTGTTTTTGTCTAGACAATCACTTTACATAGTAAAAACGACATCATTATTGTCGCACTGTTATGACGTCTATAACCAAATGACGTTGTACTATCTGCACTGATAGTCTATTTACAACTAAAAATGATCTCATATCATCCGTACTGCAATGATGTTTATACAATTCGAAATTGTCTCATGATTAAAAATGACATAACACTAATGGTACTACTAAGATAAAAGTAAAATAAACAATTAGATTGATTACACCAAAAAAATCTTGAGGACTACGCCATCAGTTCTCTAACGGCTCTTTTTTTTAGAGAATCTAAAACATAAAAAGGGGAAATTATAAGAAAATTTATAATTCCTCAATAATTAAGATTTAGCAACAAAAATTAACCTAATTAGTTCAAATTAAATGCCCAAAATGATTTTCATTTAAAAGTATGATAATACTCAAATGTTTCAGATTGCTCTGTTTCTATCAGACAGAAATAGGATATGAAGCTAAACTATTTGCATATTACTCGTCTGCGCTTTGGTATCGACAAGAATAAACTTGTCTTGTACAGTACAGTGGTGGATCCAAGGGGACAGAGGGACCCCAAGCCCTTCCCCTAAGATTTGTTATGGCGCTCTGATTTATTTTTTCTTCTTTACTCTTTTTTAAATAAACTTGTCAATTTGGTCAATTATTGGTGCCAAATTTTGCTCTACATCCACCGTTGCTTGATGCGTCTTCTTCTTGTTCGATCTAAGATATCATGGCTGCAGCGGTAGCTGCAGCCTAGTAAACAATAAATCATAAGCCGTAGTAACAAATAATTAAAAAACGTGTTTCAATAAGCTTGCTAGTGAGAAAAAACTGTCATTTGTAGCTTATCATAGGCAGCGCACTAGCGCTGCCTAAGTAAAGAACAATGTGGGCACAATGTGTTTTTTTTTCTCCATACCCGGGCACTTCGTATAGAAGGAGTTGTCGTAGAAACTTCGAAAAGGGCTCATTCGATTTGAAATTGGAGTGGCCTTTTCTAGTGCCCTTTTTAATAGTCGAAAGTGATTGGAGGGCAACTAGGGGCCCCCCCCCCCGCCAGGCCCATCATTCCCCCAAACACAACCAGTCAAACTTTTGAGATAGCCATTTTGTTCAGCGTAGTTGATTTCCAGATAGAAAATATCTTTGAGGAGGACACTCCCTCACAACCCTCGAGGCAAGGGTTTTAAGTTATGCCCTGAGGGCATATAAGAACAATGTTGGCACAATGTACTATATATTATTTTTTTACTTTAGAGCAGAGCACTTCATATGGAAGGGATTGTTGTAGAGACTTCAAAAGTTGCTCATTCGATTGGAAATCGAGAGTTCTAGGGCCCTTTTTAATAGTCGAAAGTGATTGGAGGGCAACTAGTCCCCCCCTCCCACGCCCATCGTTCTCCCAAACACATCCAATTAAAATTTTGAGATAGCCATTTTGTTCAACGTAGTTTATTTCTAGATAGTAAATTTGTTTTTAGAAGGACAGTGCCCCACAACCCTCAGGGCAAGGGTTTTATGTTATGCCCTGGGGGCATATAAGGTTTTTATAGAAGGCGTTGTCGTAGAAACTTCAAAAAAGGCTCATTCGACTGGAAATTCAAAGGGCTAGTGCCCGATTTAATATTCGAAAGTGATTGGAGGGCACTAGCCCCCCCCCCGCCCAACGCCCATCATTCCCCCAAACACAACCAATCAAAATTTTGAGATGGCAATTTTGTTCAGCATAGTTAATTTCCTGAAACAAAATATCTTTTTGAGGTGGACACTCCCCCACAACCCTCGGGGCAAAGGTTTTAAGTTATGCCCTGAGGGCATGTAAGACCGTTGTTGGCACAATGTATCATTTATTATTTTTTTTTTTTTCTTTAAAGCTGGGCACTTCATATGGAAGGGGTCGTAGCAGAGACTTCAAAAGGGGCTCATTCCATTGGAAATCGAGAGTTCTAGTGCTCTTTTAATAGTCGAAAGTTGTTGGAGGGCAACTAGCCCCCCCCCCCCCCACGCCCATCATTCCCCAAACACATCCAATCAAAATTTCGAGAAAGCCATTTTGTTCAGCGTAGTTGATATCCAGATGGAAAATGTGTTTTTGAGGAGGACACTCCCCCACAAACCTCAGGGCAAGGGCTTTAATTTGTGCCATGGGGGCATATAAGGTTTTTATAGAAGGCGTTGTTGTAGAAACTTAAAAACAGGCTCATTCGATTGGAAATTCGAAGGGCTAGTACCCTTTTTAATAGTCGAAGTGATTGGATGGCAACTAGCCCCCCCTCCCCACGCCCATCATTCTCCCAAACACATCCTGCAACACTTGCCTACGTATTGATTGTCAAATTGAAACTGCGGCGTCTTAGTCAGTGTTGCCATTGTCATGAAAAAACTGGGAATTGCCAGTGTTGTGTTTTCTCTTGGTATTTCTTGGAAATATTTTAGGGTTTTATATCAAATAGTAATTATGTGTATTTGAAGACAAGCAGAAATCCTAAGTATGTTTGATATATGCAGAAATCCACAGCAGAAAGAATGTTGCACTTACCTTCGTCTCGATGATCCTATAGTAGAACGGCAGGGTGGGTGGGGGGGGGGGGGTAACTACTTACGTTGTCCATGCAAAGGATATTGAAAAATGTCCTTTCAAATTAAAATGTAGTTACATCCCTAAAGCCCACAATTACAGAATTTGAGTGAGAGTAACTTTGAAATTTTAAGCTGAAAACTTCTAAAACAGAGTTTTGTTTACACCTAATAGCAATACATAATTGAAGTCATAGGATTGCAATGCTATAGACTCCCTGTAGATATAGGTCTTAATGAGAATTTCGTGCAAAATCTTACAAAAAGAACTGTAGAACATGGAGTAATTCAGGTAGAATTTCAGAAAAGCCTTAGAAAACTCTGAAACGCCAAAAAGAGCATTTTTAGTCATGGAATTGTTTTTAATCCTTATATTTGTTTTTATTTGGGTTAATCTTGGAAGTAGGAATCCTCCCGTACGCCTTGTGCAAGCCCACAGATGAATCTTACCTTCCAGAAAATGCTTCCGGTTTTTCCGTAGTAAGAAGGGACTTCAGGTGTGAGACTGAGACATGTACACGAGAAGTTCCCAAACTTTTGATATAAGTGGACCCTTTTTTGTAACGCTTAGTACCCCTTGTGAAAAAAAAATGTTTAATGTTTTAAACATTTTTTAAATAGCCCGCTCAAAAGATATATTTTTTCTTCTTTTTTTTTTGGTAGATACACAAAAAAAAATCTTAAATTATTTATAGTAAAATATTATATTATCAATGTCAAAGAGTTCGTGGTAACGAACTGTAAGTATGGAGCGACCCGGTTCAATACTAGCCGAAACTCTGAAAAACGGAATTTCGATACAAGTAGTTATATCAAAAGAATAAACTTATTATGTTGATTTCAGAAATATATGTTTCATTAAGTTTAGTCCTACCCATTAAAGTCTACGAGTCTCTGAAAATTGTCCTGATTTTTGAAAAAAGGGAAGAAATACCCCCTAAAAGTCATAGAACCAGTTCAGATTCAGCGTATAAGAAAACCCTACTTTGGAGATTTTAAGTTTTTATGTGCAAAATGGGGAGTTTGTATTTTTTGCCATAAGAAAGATCACGACTGCGTGTTTGTTTGTTTATTTGTTGGTGTTTATTCCTAGGGATGATCGTATCGACTCTGTGGTCTTAGAATTTTGTAAGTTTTTTCATGCTTTCTAAAAGAAGATTTTCCCTGGGGAGGGAAGTTTCCAGAGGTTGATCTTATTTTGGGAAATTATACACTAGGGAAATTTGCCAGAATTCATGAACAAAATTTTTTTATGCGTCTCAATTTTACGCGTGGAGTCGGGTAATTGTCAGGAATAAATTTTCACCGGGATTGAATTGTCTAGAGAATGTTTCTTATAAGGCTGGCCCCAATAACTTTTGTTCTATAATGAAAATTGTACGCATTAACTGCGAATCTCAGTGCAACATTACTATCTGTCGTGGATTCCTATTATATGATAATATGCTTCTGGTTTCAAACGCAAACCTTTTACCATCAAGAGCAGTAACAGATACGCAACGATCAGAACGCTGCATGACACAAAGTGGCACTTCAGCATCGAGTTCTTTGTCGTGCTCGTATTCGGATTTTAAGGTACATTAAAACTCTTCGGGCTATTTTATTACCCCTTCGAACTCAATTGGGAACCGACATGTTTTTTGTTTGGCCCCAGCTGAATCGCCTAAAACCTCGGTTTTTTCAACCTATCATGTGTAAAACGTGATTTGGTGGTCTTAACCTTTCTTTCATTATAGCCCTAGGAAGCAGGACCGTTTTCAGGATTTTTATTTTTCAGGGGGGGGATACAAAAAAAACTTTAAAAACGCATCAAAAATATGTTTATATTCATTTTTACTACGTTTTTCATTAGTCAAACATTCATGAGGGGTCAATCCCCCCCCCCCCCGGGGATACGACCTTGTTAGAAAGTAGTATTGAACCATGTTTTTCGTATAGCTTATTGTTCGATATAAAGTCAGTTAAACTATTATCAAAACTACCCGAACAAACACCCAAAGTACCCAAAATATACTACCCATATACAGCTCTGGGATATATCTTGTTTATCTTCGTGAACTTTTCGAAGGATATTGGGTTTCCAATATCCATTATCGTGGTTTCCAAAGTATCACGATTCCTTCCTTTGATCTATTTCTTCCTTTATAGTAATGAGGCTCGGGCTCTCTCTCTCCCTCTAATCTGTTTCTCTCTCTCTGTCTTTTTTCTCCTCTCTTTCTCTCTCTTTTTCTCCTCTCTCTTTCTTTTTCTCCTCTCTTTCTCTTTCTCTCTCTCTCTCTTTCTCTCCTCTTTCTCTCTCTCTCTCGCAATCTTTTTTTTTTTTTTTTTTTTTTTTTTATATAGGGGTTGGCACATCAAATTGGGTTTAATCCCATTTGTACTGTCATTGAATGCTTATGGATTATGCAGAAGCCTTCCATGTGGTTTATATGGGAATTTAGCCATCCAAAACGTATTTTGAGGTGCCTCTGATCAATAATAAAGTTATAAATCATAGCTTTTTTATGGAAATCATCATACGATGGCATTTTATGTTTTTTTTTTAAGCAAGTTCAGACACTGTGTAAAAGGGGTATTCAAGCCTGTAAATAAAGTTGCTGGACAAGGAAAAATATTCCTATTGCTTCTTTTTCATGTAGGAGAGGAATTATGGGCCATCATGTTTCATTTCTCTTCCATATTAATTTAAGCTGTTCGTCTATAGTTGGTAGTTTTCTGGGCACGAAAATGTGTGTTTTATTTGGTCTTAAGGTTTTGTTCTGTATCTTGCGCCTAAATTCAGGCATGGCCTTTTTCGATTTCAGAGTGGAGCGAATGAATCCATCCCGTTTTTTATGACCACATATTTTCTTTGATCCCTCCGTAACCCATTTTACTGTTCTTTCCACAGCCTGTGTGTGGCGTGGAAACTTTTTAAAGTCCAATCAATTGGTATTGGTTCTTTCAGCATACTTTTCAATAAAGCGTACTTTTCAGAATCTTCACTGAAGATTCTTCAATTTTCTCCCTCACTAAAAGAAACCGTTTTTCACTTATATAAGCTGAGAAAAAAAGTAAATATAATTGTTCTTTGTTGGGATTTTTCACTCTGATAAAAAACTAAATATGATTTAATTTTTCTCTAAAATATACTAAAAACAGAATGAAGTGTAGTTCGGAAAACTAAAGGAATCACTTCTTAGTTAAAGTCCTGGAATCACTTCCTGGGCAAAGTTTCTTTGATATTCAATAGGATACTCTCGAGTTTCTCATCATTATAGTGTGGATACTCATTCGTTTTTTGATAGCTGTTTTTAGAGACCAAGAGACTATTGGAACCCTGGTGTCTTCACTTAGCAATATTGAGCAGTGTTGAAAGAGGTGTCTTCTTAGACATCAAAAATATCTCGTCGTTGCCTGTTAATTTTTCACTCTTTTTTATGGCCGTTTATAAGGCTGAGAAACTGTTTTAACCGGTGTATTTTAACTTAACAATATTAGTTAATTTTTAATGATTAATATCTTTGCTAGCCTAACTCGAGGTATGTTCTACTCTTTACATTTGTTCGATAAAAGCGAGATATCGTAACAAATTAGTGAAAAAAACGATAGGCAAATAGTCAGTGCACATATGACTAATGTGAAAACAGTTGTATTTATAATTACCAATCAAATGTCAATAACCAACTGCGAGGAGTTATCTTGGGTCTGCCTCCCTCCTGTTTGACTGTTTTTATGTGCTGGCTCAATATAAAGTGCGGTTTCTTTACCATTAAAGTACGCTCTATTGCTGTTGTTTACTATATTATAATTAATGTGCTACCAATACTATTTTTTTATTATAGTTTTTCTCTAGGACAACTTGAATTTGAAATGCCGTCGGGACAACAATGCTCACAGCTCCAGAGATACAAGAAGAAAGTCAAAGTCAACTCCCAACTTGGCTCGAGCTGGAGCTGTCTTTCAAATTATCACACAAAACACAACTCCAGTGATTCTAAGAAAAGGTTTCACGTCATTTCGACGTTTTTATTGAAAAGAGTTTGTTTGGTTCCATCGAGTTTATTTAACAAGGTTTAACAGAGTTTAGATTACAAACTTGACCAATTTCTGAAAGGGTGGTTTCAGAAATTGTATTTAAATCGTGGATATATATATATATATATATATATATATATATATATATATATATATATATATATATATATATATATATATATATATATATATATATATATATATATATATATATATATATATATATATATATATATATATATATATATATATATATATATATATATATATATATATATATATATATATATATATATATATATATATATATATATATATATATATATATATATATATATATATATATATATATATATATATATATATATATATATATATATATATATATATATATATATATATATATATATATATATATATATATATATATATATATACTCAAAATGCTCCTGACATAGTGACCTGTGTGTGAATAAACGTATCGTTTGCATAAATCAATGAGATTTTTGCTGTTGCATTTGACTTGCAAGTTTTTTTTCATTAGCTTGTATTTTTGTAGTAGAGACGTGAAATACTGTGTCTAAATGTATGTCCGATAACCGAGGACATTGTTTGTTTTTTCGATAATTCAGAATTGAGAAGTGAAAATATGTAAGTAAATACACTAAAAATGTGCTTAGATGCATTTTTGGTACGTTTACACAAAATTTCAGTCAGACAAAATTTTGGGTTGGAGGTCCAAACCTGGACCTGGTATTAATTATATTAGAAGAGGGAGGTATCTAATTATTTCAAAAGTTAGTCTTTAGTGCAAAAGTTAAAGACATATTTCATGTCTTTCTTTATCCATTACAAAGTTTTCCCCACGACGGGGAAGAGGCTTTTAAACTCTTTATAAGCAGTGAAGGACTCAATCTTTACTACATTCATTGTTTCTAAAAAAAAAGTCTTAAAAAACTTTCTAAAGTCCTAAAAAAATCTTAAGAAAAATGTTGGTTTAATTTTTGAAAGCAAGGATAGTTTCGAAATGTTCAATTTTCTTTGTTTAAAAGCTATACCTCGAACCGTAAAATCAAACTGGAATTGAAATATTTGTTTTCTTTGAATGGTTTCAACAACAAAAAAAATGAAAACTAACTTAAGCTGAAATATGTAAGTAGCAAATATGCTACTTCGAAGACTTCGAAGTAGCAAATATGCTACTTCGAAGACTTCGAAGTTTTGGCAACCACATTTTTTACTACACAAAATTATTGCTTTTCGTGCTATTGATGTTTCATTCATAGCCAAAACTGTGTTTTTAAAAGGTAACACAGTATTTCTTTTTCAGTTGTGCTAAAAATAGTCTACATACTAGCAAAAATTTATTTAATACCAGGCCATTTAAAAATCTAATCGAGTCTTTCTTAAAAAAGTCTGTTAAAGTTTTCTTCGATGTTAACTCTAAAGAGAACCTAAAAATTTCTTTTTTAAGAAAATCACTATGAAAGGCATCTCAAATTGTTTTTGAGTGTTCACTTTCTCAAAATTGTGATGTTAGGCTACTTTTCGAGTTTATTTTCTACATTAAATGTATTTTTGTGTTTTGTTGCTCGTTTTTTAATGCTGCTACTTAATGTTTCTTACTGCTACTTCAAAGGCAGTCTTATTTTGTGTCACAGTTCATATAATTATCCAGTATGATCTTTCCCTATCTCACCCATTATAAAAACCCGGACCAAGGTGCGAGTGCTCCAGAGAACGTTTTTGCAGATAGAAACATAGGCGGAATCAGATCTTTTCACGGGTAGACAAGTCAGACTGTGATCTAATCGGAAACAAGTGGAAACCCGCTAATGCAGAAAGAAGTGGGAGGAGCTTTTTTTTCGTACCGAGAATGAAGACCAGAAATGATCTGCGATGAACTTACTGGATAATTATATAAACTGTGTTTTGTGTTAACAAATAATTTATGTGATTACCTGTAAATGAATCTCTGCATACTGTGTTGTAAATTTTTAAACATAAAAAGCATTCTTCTGACACTTTTCAAGTTGGCTAAACTATAAGATTAACAGAGTTTAGATTACTATGTCAGGAGCATTTTGAGTATATATATATATATATATATATATATATATATATATATATATATATATATATATATATATATATATATATATATATATATATATATATATATATATATATATATATATATATATATATATATATATATATATATATGTATATATATATATATATTTATATTTAAACCACGATTTAAATACAGTTTCTGAAACCACCCTTTCAGAAATTGGTCAAGTTTGAAGTTAAGGTTTGATTTGAAATTAATTCGCATTAGTAGGCTAGATGTTAAAAGTTAAATCCCTTGTTTTTAGAGCAAAAAAATTATTTGTTGAGAATTAAATTCAAGTTTGAATGACAACACTGATTTGGTTTAGTACTATCTAAAATCGATGTTTGCAATCTCTAGGTTCAAAGAAAATATTGTTGTGCAATAATGTGTCCGTGCAGTTCATATTCAGCATACTGTGTTAATTATTTTTCAACTGAAAGTAAGGAGCAACATAAAAACTTAAGAAGAACAGAAGTATTTGAAGAGGGTCTTATCTTAGAAATTATTTAAGTTTTGTCATCGTTTTTAAATGTTCGTTTTTTTTTTGCGAATTTAGATGTCATGGAATTTTTATTTATGTAATTTTCACAGGTTTTTAGTGCAACTGTTTATATTAAATTTAAAGATGCAATCATATTTTTTCCTAGTTTTTATGAAATGCTTTTGTTTTCCTGAAATACCAGGGAGTAGAGCTTAATTTTTTTTTTGCCAAATTTGATTGGAATCAAAATGATTTTATATGTTTAATTTAACATACAAAGCTACATTAATAAACATTCCCTTACAACTAAAACAAATTCTAATCTCAAAACAGCAGGATTCGTACCAGAAAATTTTTAATATTGTTGATCAATGCCATTGTTGTTCAAAATACATTATTGGTTTTGCTGTTTTTCATTTCATTGTATTACCGACATTAGCTCAAAATATATTTGAACATATTGTATTTTTCCACTCGTTAATTAAGATCCTTGCAGTAGCCAATATTTTGACATCAATTCAACTAACTATAACTAATATCAAAATGTGTAAATTTGACAGTTTTTACCTGCTTTCATTTCTGATTCAAAAATTGAGAGTTGCTATACAACTTTAAACTAGTTCCTGACATGACTGCTGCTAATGTAGCCAAAACTGATGCTAGCTTGTATACAGTAGAGGCCCTCGGCTAGTATTAATTGTCAGGAGGTTCGAAAAATTGATTTTGGGTGCATATCTAGTGTAGTATTTGACTTAGGGATCGAGTATTTTTTTCAAGTTTAGGCTTCTACTTATAATACAGAGGTAAACAAACCGCAGTATTTGCAGAAAAACATGCTCGAGTGAAATGCTACTTAAGCGTAATTTTGTCATCATTAAAGAAAAAAACTTTGCAAGTTCACAACATTTCAATTCCAAAAAAGTAGTTCCTTAACTGCAGGCAATTAATATATTATTACAATTTTTTTCCTTTTAAGAGAGGTCGGTAACTACAAATTTATAATTAAATTTAAACTTGAAATCTTATTAAAAATCTAGATCTTTAACAATTCCCAACAGCGTATCAAAATGAACTAAAGAAGCAGCTAAGCGATAAATGCTAGAAGAACATAATTTTCTAAATTGGGAATTGTAAATCCTTAAGGTCATTTAGACTTAATTTATTAAGAAATAGGAACAGGGTTTTTTTAAGATTTTGAAGATGTACAGGGCGAAAATGGTTTTATCAAGAATATTTTTCCCTTGTTTTTTGACCCAGGTAGATTCTAGATTAATATGTAGTAGGGCGTATATAGGTAAATGTTGGGACAGGATGCAAGATTATACTAATTCCCATTCTGTACAGATTTATCACTGTAGGGTAAGGAAAAGAATGACAAGGTCAAACCGTAATAGATAGATAGATAGATATTTAATGCTCTAAAGCTACAAGAGCCATGGCTACAAAAAATAACAAACAAGAAAACAACTTACACACATACACAATAATTTCAACACTCACCCCACCCCCTTTACAAAAATCTATCTCTATGTGACATACCCTAATTTATATATTTTGCCATCATTCTTATTGTCCAATAATTTTTTGATCCCATTATTGAAACCAACCACTCACTTGTCTCCACATTACCAAAAAATAATTCTCTCCTTAAATCCTGTAATTTGGGACAAAGGGCCATGAAGTGAAGCAGATCCTCACCATTTTCTCCACACATAGGGCATGAGTAAGGACCGTCCATTACCGTTACCATCCCAAATATGTCCTCCTTTCTCCAAGTGCTAGAAAATTACCCCTCCCTGAAATATACCACTTAATTTCTTCACTGTTTAAACTCGCTTTGAAATAAATATCACATCATCCCCAGACCTCCTTCCATTGCCGGTAAACGCCAAGGCTGCGACTTCACACTGCCATTTCTGAATCTCCTGATCTTCCAGCACACCCTTTACTAATTTTGCTACATTTCCTACTTCCAGTCTTATCCCCTTCCCTTCATTCCAAACACCTGATAACCCACAACTATTCAAAATTGATTTCACCTGGGAAGCCCGTGAACTTTTCCTTCTATCCTGCAACACCTCCAGATAAACTGCATTTATTAACCTATTATTCTGAAAACCATTCACTTTTTCCCAGTATCCTATCATTCTTACCAATCTTTTTACCCTCAATGAAAACAGTCCTAGATCACCCTTTAACACCAGACTATTAAATTTTCCGCTTAGCCCTAAAAGTCTCCTGAAATGTCCTAAATAAATTCTCTCCATTTTTTCCCCTTTTTCAAACTCCCGAACTTCCCCATCGTAACTCAATGCTGGGCCTACCTTCGTCTCAAAAACTCTTTTCTGTAGCTTCATATCTGCCCGTTCTAGATGCCTAAGGGGACTCTTCAATAATGCCTATGAAGCATTCTGACCCTTCCAACTCGCTATTTGCACCTGATCACTCCACCTCCCTGAACTTGTAAACTTACATCCAAATAAATAAAATCCTTAACTTCTTCCATCTCTTTCCCTTTAAAATAAAACTTATTCTTTTCCCTTTCTTCTTTTCCATAAACTAATATAAATGATTTATCAATATTTAAAACTAATTTTTTACTCCCCAAATAACTATCCAAAATCTCTAACATATTGCCAATCAGGAGCCGATTTCGCAAGCAATACTAGGCTATGTCATCTGCAAATAATGAACAGAACAGCTCCAGCGACATTAATTTAAACATAGAGACATTTCTATTTCTAAAATACTCCTCAATATCATTAATAAAAAGAGAAAACAAACGCGGTGATAGAGTGCATCCCTGTTTAAGGCCTACCTTACTTAAAACTGGCCTAGAATAAGAAATACCTACCTTCACTACTACTTTAACCACCTCAAACATTTTCATTTTAACTTCGACTAACCTAATTGGCAATCCTAATTTCACTAACACCACTTTCAACATACTCCTTGAAACTTCATCAAATGCTCTCATAATGACCAAAAACGCCGTATATAGTCTATTTTCCCTATACCTCGTATATTTACTAACTAAAACCTGTAAACAAAATATTTGATAAATTGTACTATAGTTTTCCTTAAACCCTTCCTGACATTCAATTAATCTACCTTTATGTTGCAACAATTTATCCATCCTATTAGACAGCATTCTACAAAATAACTTGCTGATAGAACTTTCTAAACATATTCCGATGTAGTTCTTGTGTAGGTTTCTTTCTTCTTTCTTAAATAATGGGATCACAATCGATATCTGCCAATTTTGCGGCCATAGTTAGAATTGCCGAGAATATCAATGCAAGCACTGGCAGTATCCATGCTCTTGACCATTTCAACAGCTTAGTTGGAACTCCGCCGATGCCCGGTGCTAAGTTCCCTCTCATGCTTTTCAAGGCGTGCCATATCTCCTCCTGTCCAACCGGCTCCAGTAGTTTAGCGTCCTCTGAATCCAACTCAATATCGGCTGTCTCTTCTAAACTATCCGTCTCCTCATCAGATCTTTCTTCGTCCTCTTCGGTGTATATCTCTTTGTATTTTTGTTCTAGGTATTTGGGCCAGGTATCGGCGTGAGGGACTGAATCAGTCAACCTTCTATTTTCTGTTGATTTCCTAATTAACTTCCAGAACTCCGTTGTATCATTCACGCTAAATTTCTCCCGTATTCTTTGGCTATCTTCCTCTTCAAAACGTCTCTTCTTCAACTTAAGTAGCCTTTTATATCCCCTTCGCTTGTCCCTAAAGACCTGCAATTTTTTTCCAGATCAACTGTACTACTAGCCTTAAGCAATCTAAGCTTCTAAAACCTCCTTCCTTTCCTCATATTCCTTATAAAAAAAACTCATCAAAACAGTACTCTACCGTTTTTTCTCCTATGTGCCACCTTAGGTCCTATCTTATACAAAACCCCGACAAAAAATCAACAGAACCTGATATATCCCCTTCCCTTGCCATATCCTCACTTCTGAATAAATGAATCCAGCCCTATATCTTCAACTAGTACCTTTTTCAACTTCTCACTATCATTATCAAACCTTAAACCTTCCCTGCATTCATGCTCATTATCCATCTTTCCCTTAACCCCAATTTTTTTCCCCGCTCTCAGCCCATCCTCCCCCTCCTAATTCAACCCTAATAGGCATGTGATCCGACCCAGCCAGCGCTATCACCTCAAAATTTTACACAACAAGAAAGAAGCCCCAGGCTAACAACCCCATAATCCATAACACTTGGATATTTACCCGAAAAACATGTAAAATCCCCCTCTCCTTTATCCTTCCCTGTCCTCCCATTCAAAATAACTAAATTCTGCTTACCACAAAAATCCAACAATTCTTTACCCCAATTGTTCTTTCTCCGATGACCATCCTTACTTGTCCTCCTCAACCGACGGCTCAATCATTTAAATTCCATTCATTTTTTCTAGTCCGAGATACACCTCCTCCTCATGGGCTCCTTCGTCCTCCCCTATATATCTGTTAAAATCCCCTAGAAAAATAGAATAATCGGACGGAAACTGTTCTGAAAAACGATTCATATCATTTTCTATTATCTCACAGGTATCTTCATCACTGAAAGTGCTAGTTTCCGGCGGTAAATACACTGAACAAAAGATAAACGACTTACTACCTAAAGATACTCACACCCATACTAGATTACATGAAACACTTTTCAACCGAGATACATTTCGCCATCTTTTCGTTATCAATAATGCAACACCTCCATAAGTTCTACCATTCTGCGATCGCTTTCTTTGTGATCCAAAATAAGAAAAACCTCCTATTTTCTCCTCTTTTCCCAGCCACGTTTCTACTAATCATACAACTGAAAAAACACGATATTTAAGAAGATACTCTACTTTAAGATACAAAATAACCTGAACATTCCAATGCGCTAAATGACACTCGTAATTTACGCCATGGCCCTGCTTATCCTATCCACTATCTGAGCCAATGGGTTGTGACGGGTTAAATAGCCGCCTAGGCTCCATGTTTTTAGGGTCGTCAGCTCTAACCGACTTGCTCTTCTGTCTTAGGTGGTCATCTGGGCTAATAATTTGTTGGCTGTTACGTTTGGGAGCCTTCACAGGCTCGATAAAAGTTGATATGGAGCCTTTTTTAATAACTGGAGTTTCACTGTTCACCCAATTTATTTCGATATCACTACTAAGCTCCTCCACTACACCAAAGAAAGATTGAATTGAGGATGAAGATCCTGAACGCGAACTTGAATTGCAAGTTTCTTCCAAGTTAAACCGATTATTTTCGGAAACCAAACTCTTTACTAACCTTTTTTGCGGCAATAATATAGACCCAGGTTCACGGTGAAACTTTTGTCCAACATTTTCCTTAAAATGGGTCATGGTACTCACTGATGACTCTATATTAGGGGCATTCGTAACCTCAACTACAGATTGCTCATCAAAGCTATACGTAAAACACTGTTGACCAATATATAACTTTGTCCCTCTTAGTCTTGCTTCTCTGTTTTCTCCTCTAGCACGTTCAAGAAAAGGCTTTAGGCAGTTACGGATAGACAGTTCACGCTGTGTGTAATCGGGACTAACACCAAGACCTGCAGGTGAGCACTTGACCACAATATAATATCACGGATGTAACCGCTTGTGAACTTAACCAACACCGGCCGCGTGCCTTGTTTAGCGTTTAGCCGAAAAAATGTCTCTGATGTCCATCATTTTCAACCCTAAATTTGGCACATGTAAGTTCAGTGCTTTCATTACATCTTCTCGTAACGAAGAACCTTTGTTTGTAGGATCGAAATTATATAGGACCAAATTACACCTTTTAGGCTCATTTTCTAGCCTTTGTAATTTTTCGTTAGTTGTCGACATTTCAGCTTGCAAGCAAGGTACAGGTATTCTTTTTCAATTGTGACGCATCCTCCGAAAACTTCTCTACTGTCGAATCAATTCGCAACGAAATAGCAGATAGGTCGTTTCTAAGTTCTTGAACCTGCGACAAAACTCTTTCTATTCCGTTCAATTTTTGATTAATTTCTTGTAGAGTTTCAGAAAAATTAACAGAAGTCTTAATCAATCCAGAAATATGGCTATAATAATTAGAAGGATTACTTATCTTTCTGTGAGGGCCGAGCCTCACAAATGCATCCGAGTGACTATTCTAGTGACTATAATTATTCTCACAAAATTTCCACTTAACATGACAATTTTTGTCAATAGGGACTGGTTTTTCAAGTTATTTCACTGCCTGTGTATTTAGATATTAGCGGAATGAATGCCGAAATAATACTGGTCTCCAAATTAATATAGAGTTTGTTTAAATTATTCTTAACTTTTTTGGTTCCGCTTAATATATGAAACTCAATAGCAAGATACACTTAAGGGTTTTTGTTAATAGAAAAGACAACTGTAAATTGTCAGTAAGACGGCGAAATGGCTATACGAATATATCAAATAGTGACAAAGATTTAGATAATTTAGAGGTGAAAAAAGATTTATTGAAGTGCTAAATAATGTGCTATAAGAGTCTATCTATATAATTAGTAACCGTCTGTAACCCTAGAGAAAACCTGTTTATAGGAAGTCCTTTTATTTTTATGTATACACACAAAACGGTGTTGTAAAACCGTTTGTAAAACCAACTAACAAATAACACGCTAGCTTAGTAGGTAGAGCATTAACCTCACAATCTCAGGTTCATGCTTGATCTTTTGTTTAGGCCGGTATCTTATGTCTTTTGTTTACGCCGGTAAAAATAAAATATTCAGAACGGGTTCCTTTTTAAATAAAAGTTGGAATTGTGCTGTAAAAACCGACAGTAGAGTATTTTACGTGTGCAGATGAATAATTCAATTAAAACGGGGGGGGGGGTGTCGTTTCTCATCATAAGAGTATTTCCGAAGTAAATAGTTTTGAAGAGTTATCCCAGTTGAAGGATTGAGTTGAAACTTTCAGGGAGTTTTATTTAAAGGGGGAGGGGGTCAACAAAAAACTTATTCGAACTTTGAAAAGGGATATGCGCCACAGTATTTGATTTCCCTGTTGGCTGTTGTCTGACGGTGTTTGCTGCTAGCTCAAAAATAATGAGACTGCAGGTCCTGATGGAATGGTAGATGAATTTTTAAAATATCGTGGTAACAGTCTTTTGAATATGATTTCCAAAAAAGAAAGTACCACTGTTTGTAGGGAAAGAGTGAATAAGGCAAGTTTTGAGAAACAGCTTGATTTTGGTACGAAATAAATCATAGTAATATTTATTAGAGGAGGATGTGCTGTGATAGAGTTTTAAGAGAAGAACAAAAGATTTGGTCTAGAAAAAGACATAGAATCCATTGGTTCACGATGTTCAATAATGCAACTCCTCCATAAGTTCTGCCATTCTGCGATCGCTTTCTTTGTGATCACGATGTTCTCAAACTTTGGATAACAACTGAGAAGTGTCTGAATCATCAAACCTATATTTGAATTACCCTTACTCCGTATCTATTTGCCTTAGTTCTGCCCTAAGGATGGATGATAGACTATCTATAAAAATATAAAATTACGTCATTTTATACAATTCTGAAAAAGGGCTATACCAGCTTTACCTCTCATTGAGACTATCTGTCTTGGCTGTACTCCAATTAGCCATGGTTCTCAAATTTTTCATCCCTTCCACCAAGTTGGTTTTAATTCAAAATGCCTTACACTGGTACTATCTGTCTTGGCTTTACTCCAATTAGCCGTGGTTCTCAAGTTTTTCCTTACTTCCTGAGTTTTCTAGATTATGGGAAGGCGATTGACTTGGCAGATGGGAAGGCCCGAATGTAGATACTATCCTTGAAGCGGGTTTCATATATGTATATTACAGCGATTGTCGCTATGATTTAACAACTACTACTGGTAACAACTCACTGCAGCACCAAGCCACCTGAGGCCAACACGCCTACGTACGCTCCTCCTCCATCCCAATCTATTCAAAGTCTCTCTCTTTACACCCTCCCAGGAAGTTCCCATTTCCCTTAAATTTTTCCTTATGGCATGCTATACCCCCACCCCCCCCCAACCAAGGACGACCTGCCTTTCGTTTGGTCCAAAAGGACAATCTTTGCAAATCTGTCATCCTTCATCCGCAATATGTGCCCTAGCCATCTCAACCTTTCTATTATTATAGCCATGGAAAGTGGTTAACAATAGTTAAGGTGGGAAGCAAAACTCATAGTTGGTTCGGCCAGGAACCAGGAGTTAAGCATGATTGTGTTCCTTCCCTGTTTATATGTGCTATGTCGATATATTTTGTTCTATGGACCACAGCAAGGGCTAAGACAGAACGTGACAGCAAATCACAAACAAAAGTCCGTCATAACTTAGTTTTTGCCGATGATGTGAGTGTCCTAACAAAATGATTTAATTGTTGATGATTTCGGGGTATAAAAACAAATCTAAAAGTTAATATTAAGAAGAACAAGCTAGCTTCGTTAGAAAATACTGAGGTTGAAGATTCGACATTTGGTACAGGGTAAATTGAGAGGATATGTTCATTTGATACAGCGTAAATTGAGAGGATATATTCACCTATGTAGTTACAATTATGAATGTGGTAGGTGGGTGCAGTGAAAATATTAATTGCAGGGTAGCTAACGGGTGATTTTTGTTCTTTTTCTTCTCATAACTGAAAGAAGCGAAAAGAATAAAAAGATGAATCTTGGAACTAAGATATTGAAATTCACTGTAACGATAGTTGCTAAATACAGTTATGAAACATTGGGGCTGTCAAACGTTGAGTAAGATGTGCTAAACATTTTCCAGAGGAGTCGTTTAAGGATAGTTTTGAGTTATAATTTTATTGACTGTCTATCAAACAACAAGCTACTCCAAGAAAATGGATCGATTCCACTATCCGTGTTTATGCCGAAAATAAGTCTCAGGTTCCTAGGTAACGTCTTCCAGATTTAAAGTGATGAGTTGA
>NC_142796.1:11543884-11581413 GCF_049724085.1 Artemia sp. Qi Xiang Cuo
TATGGTATTGCTTTTTTTATCGTCCTCCGAAAAATTAGACTTGTACTTTAAATTTATTTATGTCTTTGTGAAATAGAGCACTGAAGTGGAAGATTTTTGTTTACTATGAAAGAATTAGAATAGAAGCGTGTTCTTTGGTAAAATTCAGAAGAGAACTTGAATCTTCCTTCACTTCGTTGAGGAAATTTTAAATTGAACTATAACTTTTTATTTTCCAGAAAAATTTTCACAAGTATGGTCTTGCTTTTTCTATCTTCCTCCGAAAAATTTAGAATTGAACTTTAAATTTCTTTATGTCTTTGTGAAATAAAGAACTGAAGTGGAAGAATTTTGTTTTCTCTGGAGAAATTAGAATTGAATTGTGTTCTTTGGTAAAATTCAGAAGAGAACTTGAATTTTTCTTCACTTAATTTAGGAAACTGTAAATTTCAATATTACTGGTGATTGACCTGGAATATATTCTGTAGGATTTAATTACTTTTTCTATCGTCCTCAGAAAAATTAGAATTGAACTTTAAATTTCTTTATGTCTGTGAAATAAAGAACTGAAGTGGAAGATTTTGTTTTACCTGAAAAAATTAGAATTGATTAAAAACTAATTTCTTTTTTCATTGAGAAAGTGGGTGAAAAAGATAAGTACTTCAAGTTGGAAAATTGGGTTTAGGAGGGACATTAAGAAATTAACTTGCTCTGAAATGGTCTTTGAAAAGTATTTCTTGACGTTGAGGTATCCAAAAGCTGTAAAGTATAGTTGTGGGTGAAAAAGATAAGTACTTCAAGTCGGAGAATGGGTTTAGAAGGGACATTAAGAAAGTAAATTGCTCTGAAATGGTATTTGAAAAGTATTTCTTGATGTTGAGCTATCCAAAAAGCTGTAAATTATAGTTTTGGGTTAAAAAGATAAGTACTTCACGTTGAAAATTGGGCTTATTATTGTAATATAGACTGTAACTTGCTACTATATAGTCTTTGAAAAGTATTTATTGGTGTTGAGGTAACCTAAAATCTGTAGTTTACTGTTTTGAGTGAAATGGATCAGTACTTCAACCCGAAATATGGGTGTAGGAGTAATCGTAAGAAAGTAACTGTCTCTGAAATTGTCTTTTAAGAGTATTTAATGGTGTTGAGGTATCCAAAAAGCTGTAAATTCTAGTTGTGAGTGAAAAAGATAAGTACTTCAAGTTGGAAAATGGTTTTAGTAGGGACATCAATAAATTAACTTGCTCTGAAATGGTCTTTGAAAAGTATTTCTTTGTGTTGAGATATCCAAAAAGCTTTAGTACCTGTGAGTGAAAAAGATAAGTACTTCAAGTTGGAAAATGGGTTTAGAATGAACATTAAGAAAGTAACTTGCTCTGAAATGGTCTTTGAAAAGTATTTCTTGGTGTTGAGGTATCCAAAAAGCTGTAAAGTATAGTTGTGGGTGAAAAAGATCAGTACTTCAAGTTGAAAAATGGGTTTAGTATGAACATTAAGAAAGTAACTTGCTCTGAAATGGTCTGAAAAGTATTTCTTGGTGTTGAGATATCCAAAAAGCTGTAAGGTATAGTTGTGGGTGAAAAAGATAAGTACTTCAAGTTGGAAAATGGGTTTAGAATGAACATTAAGAAATTAACTTGCTCTGAAATGGTCTTTGAAAAGTATTTCTTGATGTTGAGGTATCCAAAAATCTGTATAGTATAGTTGTGAGTGAAAAAGATAAGTACTTCAAGTTGAAAAATGGGTTTAGAATGAACATTAAGAAAGTAACTTGTTCTGAAATGGTCTTTGAAAAGTATTTCTTGATGTTGAGGTATCCAAAAAGCTGTAAAGTATAGTTGTGAGTGAAGGGATTGGTACTTCAAGTTGGAAAATGGGTTTAGGAATGACATTAAGAAAGTAACATGCTCTGAAATGCTCTTTGAAAAGTATTTCCTGTTGTTGAGGTATCCAAAAAGCTGTATAGTATAGTTGTGGGCGAAAAAGATAAGTACTTCAAGTTGGAAAATGGGTTTAGGAAGGACATTAAGTAAGTAGCTTGCTCTGAAATGGTCTTTGAAAAGTATTTCTTGGTGTTGAGATATCCAAAAATCTGTAGAGTATAGTTGTGAGTGAAAATGATAAATACTTCAAGTTGGAAAATGGGTTTAGAAGGGACATTAAGAAAGTAAATTGCTCTGAAATGGTCTTTGAAAGGTATTTCTTGGTTTTGAGCTATCCAAAAATCTGTAAAGTATGGTTGTGAGTGAGGTGATTGCTACTTCAAGCTGGAAAATGGGCTTAGGAGGTACACTAATAAAGGAACTTGTTCTTAAAAGATACAATAAAGCCATAAAAAGTGTTAAAAATGGCGCGGGGGCAGTTGGGATGGGTCGGGGGAGGGCGTTTGGGGATCCTGGGACCCTTGAGGGCTGGGGTGGTCATATGGGAGCCCGGGGGACCTTTGAAGACCGGGGTGGGCCTTTGGGGGCTGGGGAGGGTCTTTGAGGGTCTGAGTGGGTCCTTGAGGACCGATTGGTCTTTTGGGAGCCCGGGGGACCTTTGGGGACCGGGGGAGGGCCTTTGGGAGCCCAGTGGACCTTTGGGGACCGGGGGAGGCCCTTTGGGGGGCCCGGGGGACGCTTGGGGGGGCGGTTGGCCATTTGGGAGCCCGGGGGTCCTTTGAGGACCAGGGGAGTGCGTTTGGGGTTCCTTGCGGATCGATTGGTCTTTTGGGAGCCCTGGGGGACCTTTGGGGGCCGGTGGAGGGCCTTTGGGGGCACAGGGAGGACCTTTGGGGCACAGGGAGGGCCTTTGGGGGTCCGGGGGGCAGTTGGGGGTCTGGGGGACATTTGGGGACCGGTGGAGGGTCTTTGGGACCCCGTTGGTCCTTTGGGAGCTTGGGGGGCCGTTGGGGGGCCCGGGGAGGGCCTTTGGGGGTCTGGGTGGGCCTTTGGGGGCGCCGGGGGCCCTTTGGGAGGTTGGGGGACCTTTGAGGACCGGGGGCTTCCTTCGGGGTTGGGTAGGAGGATTGGAACACTTTGGGTTGGGTTAGAGGGCCTCACAACACTGTTCAAATGAAACTTGTGTATTATAACGACCACATAGTTTCACCATTAAATTCTCTTCTAAAATCTCTTCCAAAATCTTCTTTTAAAATGTCTCTATCTGTTTCGCCGAAATAATTCCATAACCTGTCTAAAAACGATTTCGCCCAAATAATCCCTAAACGTAAATTCAGCGTATTCCTTTGTTATTGGCATCTCTGCACTAACGCATTTCAAATTAATAAGAAACCTTTTCGCGCGCTAAAACAATTCATCGCTAAGATGTTTCTTGGAGAACTGTTTGCATGGCCTTTGGTTATTAATATCTTTTGGAGTTTGACCAGTAGAACTGTTCCCGAGGCGAAGACATTAATGACTTGGATCTATTCCTGGAGAAATGTTTCTAGGCGAAAATTTTTAAAGTCTGACAGATGATGTCACTGATTGATTGATCTGTCAAGAAAGGGAAATTAATTTGTTGTTTCTAAGGGGACTTATTGATTCACGATAGGTGAATTGAGGTCGACAGCACAGGTGTTCCAAGGTCGATGTTGTTGTTTTCGTAAGTGCACGCTCTCAGCGAATGTCAAGGTCGATGTTGTTGTTGTTGACACACTTGGAAATTTAGGTCATTGACCCCATTACGTAATCTTTCTCCCTAGGGAGACTATGCCCTTATTTGGAGTCCCGTCAGCATTAAACTAAGTTGTAGATGGCAGCAGGGGTGAGCGACAGGAGATATTATGGCATCTCTACTCTCACCTGGCACAGTCCTTTTGGTTACTCTAAAAGGCTACCGAAACCTAGAGTTTTCGTCGAAATAGTCCCTCTTCTGATCTTATATGATCATCAGTTTTATAAGGTCACCCCCGGAAAAGAAAAAAATCAACACACATTCACGATCTCTCCTGGGGAAAAAACGGATCTTTCTGCGTGATCTTTGTTGGTAGGAGCTTGAAACCTCTACAGACGGGTTCTCTTATATGTTGAATCTAATGGTGTGGTTTTCATTAAGATCACTTGTCTTTGTGGGTATGTTCCCCCACTTTTTCAAAATCGTATACATTTTCTGAGGCTTGTAGGGTTTGATTTCTAATTCTAGATTTAATGAATCATATGTATGTAGAATCAGCATAACCAGCAGTGGCGTAATTTCGTCACAATCCTGGGAGAGGGGAAAAATTTGGAGCCAATTTTTCCAAAACAAGTGAAAATGACTGTGAAAACTGAAAAATGATCCATATATTACCATAAAGGCAAATATATACTAAAGAAAACAGACCTGATTCTCTGGATACTTGAATTATGCAGGCTTATCTTAGTTTTAACAAGATTTCTTCAGAAACTAAATTTCAGCTGGGGGAAAAAAGCAAATTACAACCCTGATGAAAAGCCAATTCTTTTGATGCATTAATTTTTATCAAATTCCTTGCTTCAGAGTTTTACTTACTATTAGCATGAGTCATTCCCTGCTTACAGCTTTTTATCATGAACTGTTTGATCTAATATCAAATATTCTAAATGTATTTTGGATATAGATAGAAAAGTCCAGAATCCATTTCCATCTGTAATGTTTTTTCGTGCTAACTTCTCTTTGGCTGGTCAATCTTAAATGCGGGAAGAATTTTCCGGGGAAAATTTTGTGTGGGGCTGTTTACAAGGGAAATTTTCTGTGGGTGGGGGGAAATTTTCCTAAGAATTTTCTTGGGGAAGTTTTTGCGGGGGTATTTTTCGGAGGGATGAATATGCCCGATCCCATTGTTGGTAGACCCTTTTTAACTTTACTATTGTTTTCTACGAACTTAGTAAACCCATGGAAGACGTTTTGCGTCCGATTTTTGCGTCCTTCTCCGTACTTTAAGGGGAAATTTGAGCCATTCCTCCTTGGGGTAGTGATGTCGATTTTGGATTTGTTATTAAGCTCAATTTTCTCTATCATATTGGACAAAAATCCCTTTTTGTGCAATTTATTGAAGGTCTAACCGTATTTTGATCTGTACTTTTACAGAGGAAGGGTGATTTTGCTGTAACGTTAGCATTTTCTGTTTCAAATACTAAAATTCCTCGAGTATTGGATTTCTTTCCTTCTTCCGTGAAAGCGTTTAAGCGGAAACCTTTTGTAATTGGGCTCATTGACACGGCCTCATTGGCAATCCGGTTTTCGGAAGAACCTTGAATAAGTGAGGTCCATGGAAAAAAAAGTATGTTTACACAATGTGTTACAAGAAGCTAAAGCCTTCCCTTATGACCCAAAACACGTTTGGCGTTTTTTACCGATCGGTTTTTTTTTTACCGCTACTACTCTAAGATAATGTTGTGTTTATACACGGCACGATAAAGATTCTATCGACACCAAATCAGGCAATCATAAATCTGACCTAACAATTAATTTGAATTAACAAGTAATGTTAATCAATGATTAAACAGTGATAAAATCCATGTATTTTGGATGGGATATAAAAGACAGGTCAAATTAAATAGTTTTCAACCCTCTTCCCCATTAATTCCTTTTGTAATTTAGATGAACACAAGACATTTATCTAATGACACAGGAAACTTCTGAAGCTGGGCTGGTAAGAGTGTGGGGCAGGCAGTAGCAGAGCCTTGGGGCCCAGAAGGGGGCCCGGCCTGTGAATGTAAAATTATTTTCTGTAGATGTAACCTGCTAAACTCCATAAAAGTGTAGGATGGTTTTCCCGTTCACTAACTATTAATTTAATTTTTGCCTTGCCTTGAATGACGTCGTAACTGTGAGTAATCAAGCTACAAAGCATTTTAGTAATGTGTTGTTATTACTGCAAAAAATGGCAAAGAACACGATCATGGCTGACACACCGCTACATAGACGATTCATATTCGCGAACCTGTGGTAACGACCGATATTGGCATAATTGCGGTAAATTGCCGCAGAACCCATTTGACTGTTTGAGTATAGGTTATGTAAGTCTGAAGTTTCAGAAGTGGAGATGGACCTTACAAGAGAAGCCAATCTGGACATTATCTTTAATGAGTTTGCCAGAAAGAACACTGTTGTTCTAATGATACACTGAAGGATTTTATCCTATCAAAATTGCTAGCGAAAAACAAAATAATACTATGAGTAATTTATCAACTCTATTATAAATATAGAGTAGGTCACAGTAAATTACTAAATAAAAAAACAAGTTTTTTCAACTGAATGTAAGGAGCAGCATTAAAACTTAAAACGAACAGAAATTATTACGTATATGAGGGGGTTCGCCGCCTAGTAAAGACCTTGCTCTTTCCGCTAAAGTTCGAATTTTGTTCGAATCACAAATCCCTGAATCACAAAGGCCGTTAATTAGAATAGATAGCTCTTTTGAACGTAATAAAAAAAAACTTTAGCGTAAAGAGCGAGGTATTGACTAGGGGAAGAACCCCCTCATATACGTAATAATTTTTGTTCTTTTTAAGTTTTAATGTTGCTTCTTACTTTCAGTTGAAAAAACTTGTTTTTTTTATTTAATTTCTGATTGTTTTTTAAATAATGCTGGGAAATCTGGCTTCCCCTTCGTAGAAATGTCCCTTCCCCCAATGAAACATCTTCCATGGAAAGATCCTCAAACTTAACCCCCTCCTCCGAGCCCCCGCACTAGGAAAAACCCCTCGTAACGCATCCGTAATCTTTCTTCTGACAAAAAATACAAAATTCCACATTTTTGCAGATAGGAGCTTGAAACATCTGCAGTTGGATTTTCTGTTACGCTAAATTTGATGGTTTGATTTTCATTAAGATTCTAACACTTCTAGGGGTTGTTTCTCCCTTTTTCGAAAATAAGGCAAATGTTTTGAGGCTCATAACTTTTGATGGGTTAGACTAAATTTAATGAAAATTATATATTTGAAATCAGCATAAAAATCCAATTCTTTTGATGTATCTACTGGTATCAAAATTCCGTTCTTTAGAGTTTCTATTACTAATGAGCCGGGTCGCTCCTTACTCACAGTTCGTTACAACGAACTGTCTTACATCATGCAGCTCTTTGACAACAAATAATTTTTCTTTAACTTCTACAGAAACTTAAAAAATAAATTTAGGCCTATACTTAATAAGAATCCAAATTGAGAGATAAATAAACTTAAGTTTGCATTTATTATAAAAAAAACATTTTGCTAGTGCAGCTTGTATTTCAATATTCTGTTTACCCCCCTCCTCCGAGCCCCCCACAAGAAAAAATCCCTCGTAACGCATCCGTAATCTTTCTTCTGACAAAAAATACAAAATTCCACATTTTTGCAGATAGGAGCTTGAAACATCTGCAGTGGGATTTTCTGTTACGCTAAATCTGATGGTTTTGATGTATCTACTGGTATCAAAATTCCGATCTTTAGAGTTTCGATTACTAATGAGCCGGGTCGCTCCTTACTTATATTAAATAAAAAAAAACAAGTTTTTTTTTAACTGAAAGTAAGAAACGACGTTAAAACTTAAAACGAACAGAAATTATTCTGTATATAAAAGGGGCTATCCCCTCCTCAACGCCTCGCTCTTTACGCTAAAGTTTTTTATTGTTAAAAAAAATAGGAATTGTGAGAAAGTCAAACTTTAGCGTAAAGAGCGAGGCGTTGAGGAGGGGACAGCCCCTTTCATATACGGAATAATTTCTGCTCATTTTAATTTTTAACGTTGTTCCTTACTTTCAGTTAAAAAAAACTTGTTTTTTTTAGTTTAATTTTTGAACATTTTTGAATTAATGAAGTTTTTGATATTTACTCACCCTACTTTAATAATTATAGAAAAATTTGAATATTAATTTTACTTTTATTTGGTTAAATGGCTTTCTCGAAACTTGTTTAATTTTATTTACGAACTTTTTTATTAGTAATAAATATACGTAACTTAGGAATTAACTTACGTAACGAACTTCTATATTCATAGATTTTTAATACGTATATTAGGGGGCTCACCCCCTTGTAAATACCTCGCTCTTTAAGCTTAAGTTCGAATTTTGTTGCAATTTTTTAAGAATGACCCCTTAATCACAAAGGCCGTTATTTAGAATAAATAGCTCTTATGAAAGTACTAAAGAAATATTTGGCTTAAAGAGCGAGGTATTGACTAGGGGGTGAACCCAATCATGCACGTAATATTTTCTGTTCGTTTTAAGTTTTGATGTTACTCCTTATTTTCAGTTGGAAAACTTTTTTTATATTTAATTTCCGACCTTTTTTTAAATAATGCTGGGAAATCCGGCGCCCCCTTCATAGCAATGTCCCTTCCCCCATAAGAAATTCATCATGGAAAGATCTTCCCACAAAACCCCGACCCACCCACCCCCCCCCCTACTACCAGAAAAAGACCCTGAAAATGTCTGTATACTTCCTAATAACGAATACTATATGATAACATTGGGTAAAGTTCATAACTTTCAGCCCTCCCTTCGAGGATTTCGGGGGATTAAGTCATCCTAAAGGACATAGTTATTATATTTTCAACCATGCTGAACAAAATGGCTATCTCAAAATTTTGGTCAGGTGACTTTGGGGAAAAAATGTGCGTGGGAGGGGGCCTAGTTGCCCTCCATTTGTTTTGGTCACTTGAAAAGGGCACTATAACTTTTAATTTCCGTTACAATGAGTCCTCCTACGATATTCTAGGACCACTGGGTCGATAAGATCACCCCTGGGAAAAAAAACAACAAAAAAAACAAATAAACACGCATCCGTGATCTTTCTTCTGGCAAAAAATGCAAAATTCCACATTTTTGTAAATAGGAGCTTGAAACCTCTACAGTAGGGTTCTTTGATACGCTGAATATGACGGTGTGATTTTCATTAATGGCCTATAACTTTTAGGGGGTCTTTTCCCCTTTTTTCGATAATCAGCCAAATTTTCTCAGGCGCGTAAATTTTGATGGGTAGGACTAAAATTGATGAAAGTTATATATTTGAATTTAGCATTGAAATCTGACTCTTTTGATGTGTCTATTGGTATCAAAAATTCGTTTTCTAGAGTTTCGGTTACCATTGAGCCGGGTCGCTCCTTACTTACAGTTCGTTACTACGAACTGTTTGAAAAAAAAAATTTTGCTAGTGCAGCTTGTATTTCAATATTCTGTTTAAGTCAATGTTCATGTCAAGGTTAACAGTAAAAGAATATTAAAAAAAAATCGATATAAACTAATCTTACAATTGGTTTCTAATAAGTCGCGACTTGCATATCGTATTGTGTACTTAAAACAAAAACTTATTAACAAATCAGGAAAATAGGGGGCCGACGATTACTCAGCACAGGGGCTTATGACAGCTCTCATCGGCCCTGGTCTGAAGCAAGCTGGAATCACCTTGCTACCTCCCGCATAGCAAAGATCGGCTTTGCTTCTTCAACTGATTAATTTTGATAAGTTGAGATAGGTCGAATTTTCGATGCAGTTGTCTGTTTAGTGGGTGCAAATGTAGGACTAATCATTCCGTATTTTTTCACTGAATATAGCCATTATTTATTTTCATTAAAATAATTGAAAAACGACAAATTCCCCCCCCCCCAAAAAAGATTGAAAATACTTTATGTGCCCCTCTCCTATTTTTGTGTGTATTTACTACACGTCCAGACATTTAGGGGGGGGGGGGCGGAAAACCAGACGCTATTCTCAAAACCAATAGTTTCTTAATATGAATGAATCCAAATTTTCTGAATATAGTATTTAGTTTAGTACACATGAATTAGATTAGTACTTATTTTTGATTTATTTATGATGAATAGACTTTGATTTGTTTAGGGTTGAAGGCAGGGGCTAATCAGTGGCGTCGTTCAGGGGGGAAAGGGGGGAAGTTGCTTCCTCAATAATTGGAAAAAAATATTAACTAACTTTAAAACTGTTGCTCGTTTTAAGTTTTAACTTCGTTCTTTACTGGAATTTTTTTTCAATTAATCCATCCTCATTTTTAATATAAAGAAAAAAGGGGAAAACAGTGGTCCATTACACTTCCTAGTATGTTTCGCTTTATTACTTATGCAAATAGATCGCCTTCGAAACCTTATCGTAAAGTAAATAGGTGAGCCTAGTTAATGGAAAAATGGCAAAAATGTAAAAGACTTCCTAGTAGAGGGGGGCTTTGCTACACAACCGGGGCACCATATATGGGCATTGACCTACTGATGGGAGTGACGCAACAAGCTCAGTGAATACTACTGGTACAAGATCACAGGTGTATGAATACGACCAGTACAAGATGACAGCCAATCAGAGGACTAGAATCCGTGTACGAACAAGATCACGTGGCTCTTTCTAGTTCAATAACCGGTTAAAAGTACTAACGGGAAGTGACATCATACCAGATTTCTTTTGAATTTACGTAATTTCTGTTTGACACAATTTCTCCATGAGACATGTTTATAAATTTAGAAGGTTTCAAGGGAATTTAAAATGTAACTGTGCACAGTTGCCAGAACAAAGGAAACATCAGAGAAACTGCCATTTTAGGGTATTTGAAAGTAGAAACGAAAAATGTGTGGCATCTCAGGAAATGCTAACTCTATTAAGAGATACATATTAATTTTTATTTGGGTGGTTCTCGACTGTGTTCTGTATAATACACAGGCACCATTTAAGCAGCATTGTCAATATAAAATATGCTTTAACATTCTAGTAGACTAAAAAGTTGATATTAATAGTACGTTGTAGATGCCAAAAAAAGAATTTTAATAAAGAAACTAAGAAGAACTCCTTAGAAGTCCTTAGAAATCAACTAGTGAGACGATTATGAGCATGAACCATCAAGACTGCAACCACCATGGACCTCAACCTCCAAGGGTCACCTCTCCCTAACCTCCTAGGGGCCCCCACCCTTCCACATTTTTTTTGATACCCGCCAAATTTTCAATATAGAGGCTCCATTAAGAGTTAAAGATATGTAAGGAAAAAGTTATCATAACGTCTCTTATGACCTCATCTTTCAGGACTTAGACAAACAGGTGCTTTCAACATCCAATTCCGACACTTCTTGCCTAATATTATGAAATATGACAATTTAGAATGCTATCATTTTTTTAAAAAGTCCCCTCATGGCCTAAAATGGTTCCTCATTATGACTTTTCTATTTACTAACCTTAGCGCATCAGCTATTCATGCATACATCCAGCAATAAAATCACTATTATAAAAAATTACCAGCATTTTCAAAATTAAGACGTATCGAAACAACTATTTTCAAAGCAGATTTTCTGATCGACTAATTTAAAGGCGGTTAGATACAGCTTGAAAATCGTTTACGAAAACGTTGAATTCATCTTTGTTCCCTAATGACTCTAATAAAATTTAGTTCTCTGTGATATAAGAATGAGAGCAATTATTTAGGGAATGATCGACCAGAGATGTAACAACACCTCTTTTAACTTGTGGGGGAGGCGTGATCGGATTTAAATGTAGATATCGGATATCTTGTGAGGGTTTTTCGTAAATTGTAAAATCCAGTTTATCAATGCTACGAATAATTAATACATCCAGAAAACGACAGTTTATTTGTATTTTCAATTTCTAAGGTAAATTGTAAATTTTGGTCATATGTATTAAGGTGATCTAGAAAGCCCCTAATTTCACTTTTTCTATAATTCCAGAGCGATATTACATCATCCATATAACGCCCCCAATAGACATGTTTTTTAAAAATATGAATTTAAGGTCCGATTTTCAAGGTGTTCTACATAAATGTTCGCTAATAATCCAGATAGTGATACTCTCATAGGGAGACCATTTTTTTGTTGATAAAAATAATTACGGAACTGAAAATACATTGAATACTTATTACAAATTTTGACTAGGGAGGTTTAAGTTTTTCCACTATATCTAGCGAATTACATACGTGCGATTTTTGAGAATAAAGCCAAGGTTTGATTGTGGGTATCACTTTGTTAGAATAAACTATATTATATTGTAGAAATAAACATTTTTAGCTGTCCTTAGTCATTACGAGATAACCAGACCTCTAGACTAAGGATCTATATACCCATTTTAGCGTACCATTTGTTTAGAATAAACTATATTTTATGGTAGACATAAACCTTTTTAGCTATCCTTAGCCATTACGAGATAGCCAGACCTGTAAATAAAGTATCTATAAACCCATTTGTGGCTATCATTTGTTTAGAATGAATTATATTTGTTTGCTAGAAATAAACATTTTTAGCTGTCCTTAGCCATTACAAGATAGCCAGACCTGTAAATTAAGGATCTATAAACTCATTTTTGGGTACCATTTTTTTAGAATAAACTATATTTTTGGCTAGAAATAAACATTTCTAGCTGTCCTTAGCCATTAAGAGATAGCTAGACCTCTAATTCAGCATCTATAAACTCATTTGTGGGTACCATTTTCCAATTCGATCTGTGAATGTTCCTCTAAAAGCGTTATTTTTTGGCTTTTATCTATCCATGGAAAAGTAACATTGCCTTTTAGGCTACCCCCCTCCAATTTTTTCTAAAAATAACATGAAATATGCTAGCGACTGTGCCAATCGTACGCTATGCTTCCTCATAGACATGATACGGTTTTCCCTGTGGTACTCTATGGCTGATTATAGACACCACACGGATGTATCATTTGAGAACTAAAGTTACATCAAACAGCAACGTAGCAGATTATAACACATAAAGAAAGAAAAACGAGCAAAAATGGGGTTTTTATAGGCCAAATGAAGATACTGAAAAAACGTACCCAATATGGATTCGAAGACAAACGCCGATCGTCTGTCTTCAGCGCCAAAGACGAAACGATGTATCGGAATAGAAAGCCAGAATGCAAAGATATTAAAACCAAATGACCTAACAACCATAAAGGCGAGTTATTCGTCAAGATCCGCGATTTGCACAAAATCCAAAAAATATGTTTACTGCTAAAGCCATCGACGGATACTAGCGAACAACTCTAGTATCCGTCGAATGGCAGATCATGTATTTTTGGATTTGTGTGCAAATCGCGGATATTGGCGAATAACTTTCAGCTATTTATGGTTGTTAGAAGTATTTGGTTTATAATTACTCCTTTAATTTTTCGGACTTTCATTGATACATCGTTTGCGATCAGTGCTGAAAGAGAGGCGTTTGCTCCTCATCGAAATGATTTCGGTTTTCTCTGTGGTATCTTCATTTGGCCTATAATCAACCCCATTTTTGCTCGTTTTCTTTCTTTATGTGATGTCAGGCCAATGTGGTTTAAGAAATTATCTTCAGATTATAACATGGATCAAAGTGTAGAGTTAGAAATATCTTTTTATTGTGAGTGTGCTATTTGTAATAGCCCTATCATGACTTCAGTAATTCGTATGAGAGTAATGCAGCAAATTTAGAAATCAAGGGAAATGAAATAGAAGAGGACAATCTACGTGAAATGAGAAGGAGAATCTTTGATGAAATAGTGAGAAAAAGGGTGGACTCATCACTTTCTGCAGTAGAAGAGAACGACTATTATCACAAGAAACAATACAGAAAATGGACATCCTCTCCATTACAAGGAAGATCAGAAACACAGGGATGCTCTCACAAAAGGAGGTGTGATATAGCAGAAGAGAAAGATATAAAGAAGAGACAAAGAAAAGATGGATATCTCTACAGAGGGCACTATCATGAGAGAACACGATGAATTATTTTATGATGCAGATTCAGAATGTCTAAAGTTGTTCAATCAAGTTAATAATGTATAATAAAATATGAAAATTTTTATATTAATATTCTACATGTCATTACTTCATTAAAAATATACTATATATTACTTTGTTGTTTTTCCATTATTTTAGAGTACGCTACCACCACAAACGCTTAGAATATCTACTAAGAAGTTGGTGATATATGGTATTAACAAACATGTAATATTTTACAAGCTAAGTTACGTAATAATTCTCATGTTTCATACATAGTTTTAAGTTCTGGAAATTAAGAGTTACGTAACAATTTCCATGTTTCATTTGCATGCAATAGACACCAAGAGTCTTATGACTCCCCCCACAATGAATTCTATGGCTTTTATGACTCTCCCAAAAAATGAATTCAGACAGTTTTAGGACTCCTCCCCCTAGTCATAAGTCTTTCTAACCTTGAGCAAAGATACAAAAGTTTGATGAAGTACTTCTCTGCTATAATATTACATTAATAGTCTCCAGAATAATAGGACTATATGACAAAAAATTTATTGGTTTGAAAAAACCATCCTGTGGTGTTATATTTGAATGTGCATTTTTATTATTGTCAATGGAACTCGAAGAAATTCACTGTTATCATTGGATGATGATCTATAGCTTGTTTGATTATGATAAAATTTATGGAGTACTACATTACGCTGTATAAACAGACCGGGTCCTACGAGAGAGTGATTACACCATATAATAAAAGTGGTCAAGAACTGAAAAATGTTCAGGAAGAAGTCAGTGAAATTAGCAGCTTTTTCGGGGTTGAAGCACTATATGTAAAGGGTATGTACCTACAGATGAAGTTTTAATTTGAAACTGTGATCCTAGGATACCGCTTTTCAATTTAGAAGAATTTAAGTGTCTTAAATTTGAAGGGGCTTATCGTCATCCTGAACAGGAGGTTAGGATCTTCGCGCAGTGGTTACCTAGGGACATACATGATCATGATAAGTGCATAAGACGCTGTAAAAAGTATTCTATATCTTGGGATTCTCATCTGTGGATGTTTAACAGTGAACTTTAAGTATCAATTTTATGTAAATATGTGTTTTTTCAAAATCTTTTTAATATGTTTAAGCAATAAATATCTTAAGGCTTACCCGTCTTTATTCTTAGAATAGTTCATCGCCATGAAAATTATACATTCAGATTCAGCATGTCAGGGAACACACTTTCAGGTTCAGCATGCTGGAAAACCCTAAATGGTCATCCCTAAAAAGGTAAGTTAACCCTAAAAGGCTAAAGAATTTCTCTGAAATTACACTTTCAGATCCAGCATGTCCGAGAAGTCCAACATTACTTTTCAACTTTATGTATATCCCGACACCAAATTTCACAATGAAAAATAAATATGTTACAAATCAATTTTAATTTTTTCCAAAGAAAATAAAAAGCTTCCACTTCAGTTCCGATTTTTCTCAAAGAGATGAAAAATTTTAAGTTCAGTTCCATATTTTTCATAGAAGATAGAAAACAGTTATACCTTGATTGTGAATATTCGCCATGAAGATAAGGAGTTCCACTTTAATTCTGAGTTTTCTCAAAGAAGTGCAAAAATTTTCAAGTTCTCTTCTGAATAATCTTAAAAAAGAGAAAAAAGTTAGCTCAATTCTGAATTTTGCCAAAGAAGAATTACAGATCAATAAACTAAGTAGTCTCGATAACCTACCATGGGGTACCACTGGGAAAGCAGCTTCCGATGTAAGAACAAGCATAGAGTATGTTTGGTACAGCCGCAAGCATACATAGTGAGATAGACATGCAACGTCTGCATAGCTTTATTTCATTTTTAAGGTTAATTTAGACTAGGTTACATGTGCGCACGTAACCTAGTCTAAATTAACCTTAAAAATGAAATAAAGCTGTGTCGACTTTGCATGTCTCTCTCACTATTTTTACTTGCGTCTGTTTAAATTGTTTCATCTCTCTGAGAAAAATCCGAACTGAAGTGAAACCTTTATATTTTTTTGGAAAAAATTAGAATTGATCTGTAACTAATTTCTTTTTCATTGAAAAAATTCAGAAGAGAACTTAAAGTTTTCTTCATTCATTAAGAAAATTTAGAACTAAAGTGCAACTTTTTATCTTCATGGAAAATACTCACAACTAAGGTATAACTTTTTCTATCTTCTATGGAGAAATTGAGAATAGAACTTTAAATTTTTTATGTCTTTGGGAAATTAAGAACTGAAGTGGAACCTTTTTATTTTCTTGGAAAAAATTAGAATTGATCTGTAACTAATTTCTTTTTCATTGAGAAAATTTAGAATTAAAGTGGAACTTTCTATCTTCATGGAAAATATTCACAACTATGGTATAAATTTTTCTATCTTCTACGGAAAAAGTTAGAACAGAAATATAAATTTTTCTATTTCTTTGGGAAATTAAGAACTGAAGTGGAAGCTTTTTTATTTTCTTTGGATAAATTAGAATTGAAATGTAACTCTTCTTTGATAAAATTCAGAATAGAGCTCATCCCCAAACACATCCAATCAAAATTTCTAGATATCCATTTTGTCCCAGGCAGTTAAAGTTCATGAAATTATACCTTTGAGCAGGACACTCCCCCACAGTCTTCAGAGTAAGGGTTATAAGTTATGGCCTGGGGGCATATAAGTTTTTATTGAAATCTTTGTCGTAGAAACTTGAAAAATGTTCATTCAATTGGAAATTCAAGTGCCCTCTTTAATAGTCTAAAGTCGAAAGTTGATAATTTGAGGGCAACTAGCCCCCCTCTCTAGCCTACCTTTTCCCCAAACACATCCAATCAAAATTTTTAGATAGCCATTTTTATCATTGTTGTGGATATCAAAATAGAAAATATGTTTTTGAGGAGGACACTCCCCCATAGCCCTCAGGGAAAGAGTTATAAGTCATGCCCTGGGGGTATATAAGGTTTTTACCAAAAGCGTCGTCGTAGAAACTTCAAAAAGGGCTCATTCTATTGGAAATTGAAATGACTTCTGCCCTTTTTAATAGTCGAAAGTAATTGGAAGGCAACTAACACCCCTTCCACGCCCACCATTTCCCCAAACATATCCAATCAACATTTTTTTATAGCCATTTTGTTCCACGAAGTTTAAAGTTCAAGAAATTATACCTTTTGCAGGACACTCCCCCCACAGTCTTCAGGACAAGGGTTATAAGTTATACCCTGGGAGCATATAAGGTTTGTGTTGAAATATTTGTCGTAGAAACTTGAAAAAGGGCTCATTCGATTGGATATTCAAAGGGCTAGTGCCCTTTTTAATAGTCGAAAGTGATTTGGCGGCAATTAGCCCCCCTAGCACGCCCACCTTTTCCCCAAACACATCCAATCATATTTTTTAGATATCCATTATTCAACACAGCTGAAAGTTTAGGAAATTAAGTCTTTAAGAATGACAACCCATTCCCCCACAACCCTCAGGGCAAGGGTTTTAAGTTATGCCCTTGGAGCATGTAAGGTTTTTATTGAAAGCTTTATGTGAGGTTTTATGTTGTAAAAACATTCAAATGGCTCATTCAATTGAAAATTGGAAGGGCTAGAGCCCTTTTAATAGCCTAAAGTGATTGAAGGGCAACTAACCCTCCTCTCACGCCCATCATTTCCCCAAGCACATCCAATCAAAAATTTGAGATAGCCATTTTTTTCCACGTATTCGAAAGTTCTGAAAATTAGGTCTTTTAGGATAGTAGCTCCATCAGAGCCCTCAGCACGAGGGTTGTAATCCATTCTCTATGGACATGTAAGGCTTATATATAAATCTGTTCTAGAAACTTCAAAACGGGCTCATTTTATTGGAAATTGGCAGGCCAATTTGGCGGGAAATTGGCGGGAAAGGTGTTTATAGATAGTGTTGTCGTAAAAACTCAAAACAGGCTCATTCGATTAAAAATCGACAGGCCTAGTGCCCTTTTTAATAGTCGAAAGTAATTGGAAGGCTTGACATTTTTATAGTAACGATTGATGTGGGTATAATATATTATTTTTTGTTGTTGTTGTTGTCTAGAACAGGGTACTCTGTATCGAAAGAGTTGTCGTAGGAACTTCGAAAACGGCTCATTCAATTGAAAATAAGGGGTTGATGCCCTTTTTAATAGTCGAAAGTGACTGGAGGGAAACTCATCCCTCTCCCACACCCACCCTCCCATTTGACTTTATGTTTGAAAACTAAATGTTGTCATGAGATTAAATCAAAATGCACTGTGTTTATGCTAATTCCCAATAAGGCATCTCAGCAGTATCCCAAGAACGACTGAGGGTATTATGTTCAAACTTTTAGGGCTGCTTCTGCTCTTAAAATTTAACCAAATCAAAATAGCGTAAGTAGTATCCTAGTAATTAGTCCTGGACGAGATGGTATAAAGTGACCAATCCCTCTATATAGTGGACCTATAAAGCGATCAAACACGTTATATTTGGAACCATGGACGAGATTTTGTAATGCAAGCAGACGGGTTTCTGAGGCAACACCCATTTTCTGGGGTCAATCAGAGAGAGCGGAGGCTACTCCATATATAGTAACTTGATTAGTAATTGGATTCAAATATAAGGAGTGATTTTCATTGTAGTTCATATTAGTAAGAGAATAGAATTCAGAGAGAATAGTTTATTTGAGACGTTATTAGTAAAGAACATGAGTGGTAAATTTACACTATTGGAGCTTGATGATGGAGCAGGTAGCAGCAATGATACAAGGGCGAGAGTACCAAAAGTTGCAGTGGAAATAACACGAGTATGTAGACTAAGCCTTGAGTGGGACGATATGTGTGCTAGATACGTGATATCATTTGAGCAAATTTAAATTGGAGGAGCAATTATGCTTTGCTGCGAAGCTGAACATTGTGCATATAAATAGACTTCAAGCTGCATTAGATGCACTAGTGAAATATATTGATGAAAACAAATTAAATCAATGATTATTATTATTGTAATTATATTCAATAAAATTGTTTCTAAATCGAAGATATTTTTCTTTCTATAGTAGGTTGGCATATATTTTTAAGAGTAGAAAAGGAATCCTGGTTAGTCTGAAGTTGGTTGTGGGTGTGTTTGGGCTCTAAAAAATGGATAGATTTGAGTAGGAGAAAATCATGGGTAATCTTATGTTTATGGAAAAACGTTTGATTCTAAATGATGATTTTCTCTATTCAAAGGAAGATATTTTTTCAGGGAATGCTTATCGGTGCAATGAAAACTTATTCTCCGCCATTAGACCATTGCATGAAGTTTCTATGTCGTGCTCAAAAGGCATTTACACAGTTTATTGACACATTAATCACGACAAAACAAAATGATAATGTGGATTTGCTTTTAAACACACACTAGCTCAGACATTTAAGACTTTTTTTGGCGAGAAAGATGTTGTTCAAGGAGGATTTACTCCTCTCTCTCTCTCTCTATCCCACTCAATCTGTTGATCGTAGCTCAGTTTCATTTTGGTGGTGAGAGTGTCAACACATGAAAAAATGTTCCATGCATGTCCAATATGCATGCATACGCTGGGCAGTTGGTCATCATATGATAATTGTACAATGCTTGATGAGTATGATGAAAAGTGCAGATTATGTAACCCGTGTAAATTTCATAGAGGATATGCTGCACAAATTAAAGGTTGTAATTCCTGTCTTGAAGGGATGTGCGACTCTCAAACTAGAGGGTTCCTATGTTCTAATTGCCACTTCGATAAATGTAATCAGTGGGAGAATATATATCCTGGTATGATTGGAAAGAATTCTAAACGTGATTTTAGTTTATTGCTAAGAGATTGGTATCGTCGTGGCTTTAGATTGTTTTGAGAGGAGGAGCCAGGTCTACGATTCAACCGTTGGAACAACAAAAGAAATTGTTGTATACGTCATCGTTGTGAAGACAATGGCTACTATGATTATAAGCCCACTGATTTTTATTTGGCTGTGGCGGAATGTGATTTACCACTTGAAGACACAGTATGTGACATTGCTTCAAATAAGCAAATTAAAACATGCGAATTTTACTAAATGAACGAGAATAGAATCATTGACTATACAAAGAGATATGGTAAGAGTGAAGTTACACTGTACTGTAGAAAATGTGACCCTGACATTGCAGCACATCAGGATCAGTATACTGTGTATTCAGATAATCTACCTGCATTAGTCGTTCTCGACAGATATCTATACGTAGTAGAAGATGAAATCTAAAGAGTAGAAAAGTCGTTTTTATCATGTATATAAATTATTTTTATTAATAAACAATTTCACATACATTTTTAGAACATTTTATTCGTAGGGCACTAAAATCCATATTAAACACGCTTGAAAGTATATTCTCCACTAGAAAGTCGTTTAATCGAGAAAAGTCAACGTAATTGTTGAGAAACTGCTTTTAGGTATAGCCAGGACATCTGAACATGAAAAATAGTAATGCATGAAAGCCGCATGTCTTAGTCGTTAAATCCTGTACTCTCCTCTGATTTTGAATAATAGCTTTCCCACTGCTCTCCATAAAATTGCTGATGTGTGGAGTGTAGAATTTATAAGATAGACCAAGAGGATCGAAAAATTCGATGTTCCTCGCTGTTTGAAAGATGCATAGCCAATGACCTGTCTTCAAAGTCGATGGACTGCTATTAACAATGATTAGGATGTTGTTAACACTTGGAATTTTTTCAGTGAAGTCCGATGGTATACAATAGAATTTGTATTGAGACATATATAAATCTATATTAAATACGCTGATTATTTGATTTGTGTTCATGGTGCTAGGTCTAGTAGAATACTGTCGTCGGGTGTGATTTTCCAATAGGTTTCAAATTGACTCAATGCTATTAGTGCCATACTGTCAGTCAAGGCATAGGCAAATGTGAACTCTAAACGAAAATTCCCCGTTCGTACTAGGCTCATATCCTGGGTGCCAGACAGGTCCAAAACAATTACACCATGATTTTTTGAAAACATTGAATCGGGTATTCCATTTTCAAATAGTTCTGAATCATGATCTAGTGATTGCATGGTCGACTCATACAGAGTTCTATAGGATTTTTATCAAATGATAGAGTGTACAGTGGGATTCCATTCACCTTGCACACAAGGCAAGATAGACCAAAAAATTAAAATCATGGGGGACTGCAGTCCAGGATCCAACGGTACTGGCAGTATTCACAAATGCCAAAGCGAGTTTTGATGGTATTTCTCCATTGATAAATGATGGATCGGTATAACTGCGAGACCCAGTGGCAATGTGACGTTCAGTGGTGATCGTATGGGGAACTAGGAGTTTAATATTGTTACCATTGGCTCTTAGCTTTTCCACTGCTAATGCAACAGAGCTCATAACCTGTTGTTTTCGAACATGAAGAATTGTCAAGGTGATAATGACATTTGCATCAGGTACGGCAGAAAGTGTTTTTCACAAAATAAAATTCGATGCGGCTAGTTGCAACTTTGTGTCAATCTTGACACTGGGGGGTAGCCATTGGGATATATTGAAATACTCCTGGGTCACTGCAGTAGTTAACTCACCGTCACTATCAACACCCGATCTATATTCATAGCCCAATAACTGTCCTCTCAACTCCTTATAAGCCTTTCGTGTCATCATCATAAATTGTATGTAGCTTGCATAGTTGGATAAATTATTGCTAGCACTCACCAATGCTCCATTAATAGATACATTAATTTGTTTGAACAAGTTGTGTAGGATACAGTTTTCATAGGACAGGCCATCGGCAGCAGTTGGAGTTGTATTGTCTGACTTTTTCTTCACCGTAACATTTAAATCAATAAATGTTGATGATAAATCGATGAAATAGTCTTCATTGGAAAATATCTGAAGGTGTGAGAGGGGTTGTTGAGGATGAAATTGTTCATAGTAGCAATACTTGACACTGACGTCAACGTTTTCAGCATTGAATAGATTCAACGAGGAGCTGATTGATGGATGTGATTCCTTGTGGGGGAGATAAGTCATCTTAAGAGAAGATATCCTTCTCTGATCTAACAATTTTTTTCATTCCTCTTAATGGTCTTCTTCTTCTTCGTTTTATTCCTCAAAGTCGTTGTTGAAGTCCTTCGCTTCCAGCCTGGGTAGAGACTGATGAGTGAATTTTGCCCACGCATGCTTTTTAATCCCTTCCCATTTCGCTGATATTTTAATTGCTCACCAACGGCTCTTGCTGAAGATCTAATGTTTTCTTTAACACTCTTGTTGAAATTTTTACCCGACCCCCAGTCCTGTAGTGTTGAGGCAGCAAAATTGGATGCAGCAGGTACATGGTCTTTTCAGGCAAGGGTTAGTGGAAAATAAAATAACCTAGCCAACAAACTACCAAGACCATAGCCAGACACTGTAGTACGCCCCTTGTAATAGTCCAATCAATGACTTATTTGACGTGGACACAGAGCACCAACAGAGCAGCCAATATCAGGACAGATAAATGGAATTCTTCTATTGTTCATTTTAGGCAGTGATGACGATGGGTCGAAAATGACATGTAATCACAGCTAAACCTTCTGTTATTGCTAGAGGATCGCCCAATTCACTTCTTAGTGTTAACTGAAAGAGTTCCAGATACGAAGTGGTTACAGGCACATACTGAAGATTCTTAATATTGTAATGATGATTATGATCTTGATTGGTTTTTCGTTCAAGAGCTCGTAGGAAGGGGACATTGCTATTGCCAACTCTCGACGATTCAACAAATGAGGCATAGAGAAATATACAAGTGTCAGAGGAGGAGGCTGGTGGATACTCAGCATAATAACATTAGTGCTTCCAGCACTTTTACAATTGATTATCATAGGCAGCGCGCTAGCGCTGCCTAAGTAAAGAACGATGTGGGCACAATGTGTTGTTTTTTGGTTCTCCATACCCGACCACTTCGTATCGAAGAAGTTGTTGTAGAAATTTTGAAAAGGGCTCATTCGATTGGAAATTGGAGTGGCTGGTGCCCTTTTTAATAGTCGAAAGTGATTGGAGGGCAACTAGCCCCCCCCCTACCCACGCCCATCATTCCCACAAACACATCCAATCACAATTTTGAGATGGCCATTTTGTTCAGCGTAGTTGATTTCCGGATAGAAAATATATTTTTGAGGAGGACACTCCTCAACAATCCTCGGAGCAAGGGTTTTAAGTTATGCCCTGGGAGCATATAAGGTTTTTATAGAAGGCGTTGTCGTAGAAACTTCAAAACAAGCTCATTCGATTGGAAATTCAAAGGGCTAATGCCCTTTTTAATAGTTGAAAGTGATTAGAAGGCAACTACCCCCCCCCCACGCCCACCAATCCCCCAAACACATCCAATCAAAATTTTGAGATAGCCATTTTGTTCAGCGTACTTGATCTCCAGGTGGAAAATATGTTTTTCAGGAGGACACTCCCCCAAAACCTCAAATTCAAAACAGGCTCATTCGATTGTAAATTCGAAGGGCTAGTACCCTTTTTAATAGTTGAAAATTATTGGAGGGCAACTAGCTCCCCCCCACCCACACCCTTCATTCCCCCAAATACATCCAATAAAAATTTTGAGATAGCCATTTTGTTCAGCGTAGTTGATTTCCAGATACAAAACATATGTTTTTGAGGAGGACACTCCTCCACATCCCTCAGGTCAAGGGTTTTAAGTTATGCCCTGGGGGTATATAAGGTTTCTATAGAAGGCGTTTTCGTAGAAACTTCAATAAAAGCTCATTCGATTGTAAATTCAACGGGCTAGTACTCTTTTTAAGAGTCGAAAGTGATTGGAGGGTAACTAGCCCCACCACGCCCATCATTCCCCCAAACACATCCAATCAAAATTTTGAGATAGCCATTTTGTTCAGCGTACTTGATTTCCAGATAAAAAATATGTTTTTGAGGAGGACACTCCCCCACAACCTCAAACTTCAAAACAGGCTCATTCGATTGGGAATTTGAAGGGCTAGTACCCTTTTTAACAGTCGAAAATTATTGAAGGGCAACTAGCCCCCCCCCGCCACGCCCTTCATTCCCCCAAACACATCCAATCAAAATTTTTAGATAGGCATTTTGTTCAGCTAAGTTGATTTCCTGATAGACAATATGTTTTTGAGGAGGACACTCCCCCACATCCCTCAGGGCAAGGGTTTTAAGTTATGCCCTGGGGGTATATAAGGTTTTTATAGACGGTGTTTTCGTAGAAAATTCAATAAAAGCTCATTTGATTGGAAATTCAAAGGGCTAGTGGCCTTTTTCATAGTCGAAAGTGATTGGAGGGCAACTAGCCTCCCCCCCACATCCATCAGGCTCCCAAACACATCCAATAACAATTTAAAGATATCTATTTTTTCAGCAAGGTTGATTTCCAGATAGAAAACTTGTTTTTGAGGCGGACAATCCCCCAAATCCCTCAGGGCAAGGGTTTTAAGTTTTGCCCTGGGGGCATATAAGGTTTTTATAGAAGGTGTTGTCGTAGATACTTCAAAAACAGCTAATTTGACTTGAAAATCAAAGGACTAGTGCCCTTTTTAATAGTCGAAAGTGATTTGAGGGCAACTAACCCCCTCTCACGCCCATCGTTCCCCAAGAACATCCAATAAAAACACTTTGAGATAGCCATTTTGTTCAGCGTAGTTGATTTCCAGATAGAAAATATGTTTTTGAGGAGGAAACTCCCCCACAACCCTCAGGGCAAGGGTTGTAAGTTATGCCCTGGGGGCATATAAAGTTTTTATTGAAATCTTTGTCGTAGAAACTTGAAAAAAGGCTCATTCAATTTGAAATGCAAAGGGCTAGTACCCTTTTTAATAGTCGAAAGTGATTAGTGATATTTTTTGTTGTTGTTGTTGTTTAGACCAGGGCACTTCGTATCAAAGGAGTTGTTGTGGGAACTTCGAAAACGGCTCATTCGATTGAAAATAGAAAGGGCTGATGCCCTCTTTAATAGTCAAAAGCGATTCGAGGGAAACTAATCCCCCTTCCACTCCCACCCTCCCGCACCCACCCCACCATTTGCCCATTATGTTTAAAACTAAATGTTGCCTTTAGGTTAAATCAAAATGCACTGTGATAATGCTAATTCCAAATAAGGCATCTCAGCAGTACCCCAAGAACGACTGAGGGTATTATGTTCAAACTTTCGGGGATACTTCTGCTCTTAAAATTTAACCAAATCAAAATAGCGTAAGTGTATCCAAGCTATCAAAGAAAGTAAACAGATTTTTTTGTGAATGGTATCAATGTACCGTGAGTAAAACACGATGTATTTAAAATACCAAAATAAAGTTCCTTCTTTCTAAAGATAATTCCGACTCCCTATAATTAATTTAAACCTAGTTTCGAAAATGAAAAGTCCTTAATCAGCAAAGAAAAAAACTGCAGTTAGTCTCAGACAAAGAACGGCGCTATCCAAGCTTTGGATTTCGCTAAGACAGTGAGCAATAAAAAAGATGCTACGCACAATATTTCTAAGGAAGTTTAAACGATAAGAACCGTGTGAATGTCTAAATCATCAAAAATAGTTAAGAAAGATTATTGGACGAAGGGTTTGCATCCTTGGGCCACTTGGGCCAATGGTGAGCAAGTTCTTACAGCGCAGGACTAAAGAGCTACTTTCGATAGTGGGGTAAAAGTGCTTTTTGAAAATATTCGTAAATCAGATTCAGGACCATTTAGAGCAGAATTATATTGGCATCCAGGCATTGCGATTCAAGTTATTATGCAGTCATTGTAGAGACTTGGTTATTATTCCCGTCATTTGAAGTGATCTATTGCTGTGCACCTAAACATATAAGTCTCAATAAAATCTATTGTTTTTTACCTGTGTTTATTTCATTTTATGTGTCTGCATCTAGTCTAAACAAAGGTAATTAGTTCGCAAATCTCCACGGACGTTCCCAGGGAATCTGATCTCCAGATAGCTCAAAGAAAAAAATCACATTTATATGGCTACACACCTTATTTTTTCCCATTAATTAGGGTGGAGCAAGCCTTGTTGGCTCAATTTTTAGCACTATAAGCGGCGCTATCGGAGAACTTATAAGGTGTAAGTTTGCAGTTTTAAAGTACAATATTAGATTTGACGCGGTCAATATTTATGACCACAATTAAGCCCAGTCCCTTTCTTATATAGCTAATAATTCCTTTTATAGCCACACAAATAAACTTCCATCGCTACAAATGGCACGGTCGGAAATTTGAGAAACACTTGCGAACTAATTACGCTATAAACTTTGTAATTTGAATTTAATTATTAGGGAGATACACCCATATAAGTAAATTGATAAGGCCTATAACCGCTAAGCTACCACAGGAAACCCTTTAAAATATCTCATAGGATATAATAGCCTCCCCCAAAATAGGTTAAGTGAAAAAATAAATTTATTTCGAATTAATCAAGCAAAAAAATATGGCAGAGGATTTAGAAGAAAAATTAATGGTGCAAAAGTTAGTCGCGCAAAACATAGAAATAACAAAATCTATCCCTCAGTACAGTGGTCAATCAGATATTGACGAATTCAATATCCAATTGGCCCAGTTTGTACAACTAACAAAAACAGAGCTAGAAGCGTTAGTCGACATGCTCCTACTACAATTAAAAGACCAGGCTTTAACCTTTCTAAAACAGATTGAACATACCATAGGCAATAACGCCAACTTGCCAATAAATACGGTTGATAAATTGTTAAAAGCATTTGAAGATAGATTTATAGAAACCAGTTCCATAAATAAATTAAAACACGGAACGGCGAGCTTTGATTATTCACAAAATATAAGAGAATATCTTGATAATATACGCATTTCGGCAGAGGCAAAATAAGGAACAGGTTCTGGGCAACTGTATGAAAAAGTCATACTAAATACCTTTTTGCAAGGGCTACCCCCAAAATTATATAGAGTGGTATTATCCAAAAATATTCAGACGCTGGATCTCGCAGTTCAGGAGGTAGAGCGATTGATCGCAGTCGACACGATGGTCTCAAATCACAGTAAAGCAAAAATAAATAGCCTAGGCGATTCAAATGCAAACATAAACTTCAAGAGCGACCAGGCGTCCCCCAATTTCTTTTCAAGGGATAAATCCCCAGTGCCACAAAGAAAAAAAACGCAAGAACCCACTAGAAAGAAAACAGTATGTTTTCAGCCTGTCAAACAATCCAATTACGAAAATAACCCTACAATAATAAGGTGCTATATTTTTAATCGTGTTGGGCATATCGCGAGAGAGTGCCGTTATGTCCCCAATCGCATACCAAGAATTGCTGTCGGTAATCCGCAAAATTACGGCAACCATTTGTTCGGAAGAACAAATTGTTCGTGCACTAGGCTATAGGCTAGGTCGTGCACTAGGCTATAGCCAGGGAGGATTGTGCCAATCAGTACCTTACAAACGTACCAACCAAACTTGTATAACCCTCCCCCAAACAGACAAATTAATTACCGATCTGAAAACCCAAATACTCGCCAAAACCAATATAATGCGAGAAAGCTATATAGAAATTACGAAAAGTTGCCGATGGGAAATGAAAATTTTGCAAGCCACGGGCATTGGCAGTCAGTGCCAGCAAGCGGCACTGACACAGGACATCCACGTTACCATAATAATACATGGTGAAGGCAGACAGACGTAAATCAATTAGATATGCCTACGGAAACTAATACGCCTGAATATCTATTACAGGCACCGAAACATGAAATAAATTCTCAGGGAAACGTTTCAGGCCCCTCAGAAATATAAATTGTACCAAGAGGGTTCCCAGGATTTTTAATAGGTCCAAAACAATGGTAGTGCCATCTTGTAGTGATAGTATTAACAAGTTACCTATATTTAATGATTATTGTGGAGAAAACGTTTATCTTAAGGCTTTAGTTGACAGTGGAGCTACAGTTAATATTATAAGCTCATGCGTATTTAATGTTGCCTCTTTATATTAGGCGACAGAGGAACCATAATAATCCTGATTTAACTAGTGTGACAGAGCATAAATTGGATGCCAGAGGTTCAGTTTGCCTGAACGTAAAAAGGGACAATAGGATCTTTACGACAAATTTTATAATATGCGATAACTTTCCGTAGGAAGCAATTATAGGCGCAAATTTTTTAAGGTCCAATAGGGTAGTATTAGACGTAGCAAACGAGAGGCTCGTCTACCCGGCTAAGGTAGGGGAAGAAATTTCTACCTTAAGAAATCGTAACAGAGGATACGAAGACAACGTAACAGTAAACAAAATTTGTGACGGTATAATATCGCAATCTTTTGAACCTCATGTCTCGCAAGGAGGAAAAGGCATAATTAGAAATTTTTCAAATATTCTGAAAAACATTGCAGAGATGAAGTAAATTTAAATAATAAAAGTATTGAATCTGCAAAAATAAAAATAGGAGATATGCGACAGTACAGGTCAAACGAAATCAAGAAAATAGCAGAATTATGGAAAAACATAGTGAAACCCAACGTGACGCCGCAAGATGCCGCAATGGCGCAAAATAACGCCATTACGAATCTAATAAACAATGAAAATAAAGAGAAATTTTACGGATTCGCGATAATGAAAACAAAAGTCCCTCCCAAAACGATGCAAAAAATTCAAATATCACAGATGATTCAGCCAGTGGTTAGCAAATCCGAAATATAGTTTGCGACCCCATCTGAAATTCCCGAAAATCTGCTATGCAAGGAACAGATTATATATTATAACAAAGAAGAAGGTTTTATTTGGGTAACTAATAACCACGAAAATGATACAATTACAATAAAAAAGGGGGCGTGTTTAGTTCAAATTCAAGTTTTATCAGAGAATGATTTAAATACATGGGAAAATTCCAAAAGAAAACTAGTTAACGGCATTAAAACCTCAAATAACAGGTATCCTCTAACTAAATCGCAATTTTTAAACAAATTTAATATGGATCATATTACGGACATGGAACTTAAGAAAAAATTATGCGAATTATTATGGAATTTTAAAGATGTGTTTTCGGCATCTGAAGATGACATCCGGCTGATACCGTTTTATGAACACTCAATTTTAACGACTGGTAATCCCTTAGCAAAATAGCCATCTCGTGTGCCGTATAAGCACAAAGATCGGTTAAAAAATAAAATCCACGAATTAGAAAAAAATGAAATTATACGCCCCAGTATAAGTCCGTATAGCGCACCAGTGATCTTAGTACCAAAAAAGAATGGAAATCTTAGACTTGTAGTAGATTATAGAGCCCTTAACAAACAAGTAGTTAGCGATAAATTTCCTCTACCAAGAATAGATGAAATCCTTGACTCTATCTCAAGCAAAAACTAAATGTTTACTTCTTTATACCTCACCCAAGGTTACCACAAAGTGAAAATAGCCGAAAATATGTCCATAAAACTGCATTTTCATCTGACTCTCAGTAAGAGAATTGTAAATAGCTTCAATGGTCGGTAATGACACCTCATCTAGCCTCGAGGCAGAGTTGTAGTAATCATATGCATATATGCCCTTGCACCTTAATAAATCACACATTTCATCATCGTTGAAGCGCTGTTTAAGGAGGGGGAAACTATCAAAATTGTCGTTTTTCTATACCTGAATCAATTGGCTTAATGACTAGGAGAAGAAGCTGAAAGAGTCTAAAGAACGGATTATATTCAGACACGTGTTACCCTTGTCAACTGTTTTCCACATGAATTCTAGAAGCAGTAGCTTCTCCGATGATTTGTGTATGATATTATGTGAAAAAAAACCATCTATCCATGTGTTATCTACAACTCATCCCTTGGGAATGTGGGCCAACGCCGGTAAAATAAACTTTAAGTCGTAATTGGAATTGTGTATAAAAACCGGTACGAAATATTGCTGTCTAACGTTTAAATTACACGATTGATGTGCAACCCCTCTAAAATTTCTCCTTCCCGATGTAATTTCCTGCCACAAATGATCATGGTTGATCACCTTCCTCTTTCCCCATTCTCAACACCATCATCAAATTCCCCCTTGCAAACCTAACATATTTTACGATTTTTAATTGTTTGTTTGTTTGTAGTAGCCATTTTTTTTATTGGACTAAATTTTTCTTGGACTTCGAAATTATTCAACTTTTTTTACGTATATTAAAATGACATGAAATATACTTATGGCTCTAACAATTGTACTCTATGCTTGCTCAGAGACACGATTTGGCTTTCCCACTGGTACTTTATGGCGGGATTATCGACACTACCTAGTTTATTGCATGTATTAAATCAGTATTTTTTACGCAGTGGAACGATAAACACGTAAGTCATATCTTTAAAAAAGTGAAGATGGAGCATTTTAAGAAATGCTCCCTACACTACGGGAGGAACTAAACTGCACCTTTACCCTCTTTTCTTATCAACACGGAATAGCCCTCCGAAATTCTTTTCTGAAAGAAGTGGTCAAGTTATAACATTTCAAGTCCAAGTTCAAGGCTACTTCAACTTCAGTGTGCTCTGCTAACTGTGCAAAAAAATTGTAATTCATTTCTATAGATATATTTCTATACTAGCTCTAGATAATCTACCAAGCGGGAAACTACCGCAAATCAGCATCGATAAATAAATGAAACCCAAAACGAACAAAAATAACAATAAATAACTGAGTCAAACTCAAAATGAGCAGAAATTAACATAAGTTGGGCTCAAAACCCCTATGTCTTCCCAAGGCCAGAACATAATTTTCACTTTACTGTAAAAATATAAATGTTTTACTTTTATGACTTTAACAAATCGAATAATATTAACATTTTGATTACTAAGTATCAGTATATGTATATTAAACTTACAATGCATATTCATTTGTATTTTTTTCAATAAAGTACAAATGATGTTCTGGCCTTGGGAAGGCATAGCGGTTATCAGCACAACTTATGTTAATTTCTTTTCGTTTTGAGTTTGACTCAGTTATTCATTGTAATTTCTATGCGTTTTGGGTTTCATTTATTTATTGATGCTGATTTGTGGTAGTTTCACGCTTGGTAGATTATTTGATTTTAATTTTGCTCATTTTTGGTTTAATGGAGTTCTTTACTTTTCTTTGAAAAAACTTATTTTTTGGAAACAGTTTTTTAATTAATTTCTGTTTGTTTTATATTGACATAGTCTTTTTAGGGAAAAAGAAAATCATACTTTAAATCTTTTCATTTTTTAAGAATTTATAGTTTGGCCTGCTATTTGTATGCTGGAAAACAATTTTCAGCAAAATTTAACAACATAGACCTTTATTAAAATCTGGACACAAATAGTAGTGTTTAATTTAGTTTCATACCTCCTCTAGTTGACCTGAAATGGAAAAATTGATAACATTCGCAAAAAAATTTGTTTACTTTCTTTGATAGCTTGGATACACTTACGCTATTTTGATTTGGTCAAATACTAAGAGCAGAAGAAGCCCTGAAAGTTTGAACATAATACCCTCAGTCGTTCTTGGGATGCTGCTGAGATGCCCCATTGGGAATTGTTATAAAGACAGTGAATTTTGATTTAATCTTAAGGTAACATTTGCTTTTTAAACATAAAGGCAAATGGGAGGGTGGGCGTGGGAGGGGGATTAGTTTCCTTGCAATCACTTTCGATTATTAAAAAGGACATCAGCCCTTTCTATTTTCAATCAAATGAGCCCTTTTCGAAGTTCCTACGACAACTCCTTCGATACGAAGTGCCCTGGTCTAAACAACAACAACAAAATGATACATTATACCCACATCGATCTTTACTATAAAAATGTCAAGCCTTCCAATCACTTTCGATTATTAAAAAGGGCACCTCAAAATTCTGATTGTATGTATTTCGGGAAATGGTGGGTGTGGAAGGGGTGTTAGCTGACAACTTCTTTGATATGAAGTGCCCTGGTCTAAGGGAAAAAATAATAAATAATATATTGTGCCAACATAGTTCTTATATACCTCCAGGGCATAACTACAGAATCCTTGCCCTAAGGGTTGTGGGGGAGTAACCTCCTCAAAAAACATATTTTCTCTCTGGAAATCAGTTACTCTGAACAAATGGCTATCTTAAAATTTTGATTGGATGTGTTTGGGAAACGGTGGGCGTGGAAGGGATGTTAGCTGCCTTCCAATCGCTTTCGACTATTAAAAAGGGCACTAGTTATTCCAATTTCCAATCGAATGAGCCCTTTTTGAAGTTTCTATGACAACTCCTTCGATACGAATTCCCCTGGTATGGAAAAACACACAAAAAAAATAATACATTGTGCCAACATTGTTCTTTACTTAGACAGCTCGATTGCGCTGCCTATGACAACATCCTGAATTGCCTAATGCTCTTTCACCTACCTCTTTTCATCCGAAAAATCAGAAAGAAAAATGAACAGAATTTTAAAGTGGAAGGTAGAATTTTTGTTTCAAGAAAAATTTCTTCTTCTCCTTTCTATGAACCGATATACATGGCGAGCCCAAGATGACAGTATTTATTTTTAAGAAACAGATTAGCCGGGATGACGGTTGAAGCCCCGAGGTCGATATCGATAGCCAAAAAAGAGAGAAAAAAAAAAAAAAAAAAACGACGGCGTATTAGTGACGCCGCCGCCGATAGACTCAGCGGTGGCGTCAACGCGCTGATGCAAGCTCGGCGGCACACCGCCGTTTTTTTTAGGCGTTGCGCCGCCGACTTTTCGGTGCGGCTTCTGGGTCTACTACCGATACATCCTATCGTCAGCTTTCGGGTATTAGCATTCAACGGAAGGTCAAAAGAAGAAAGCCCTACTCTTCTACTAATATCATAAACCACATCTTGTCTACGTGCCGAAACTGTTACCTATGTAAAAATAACGTTGTAATACACAGTGAAATTGCCGGAAAAATAAAAAGGGCATTGGTAGAAAATATCACTATGGAATATAAATATGAATCGATGAAAAACAAAGTGCCAGCAAACGTTACTACCATTGATAAACAGTCAATGAACCAAATAATACCAAACACGAAACGCATATTGAACCTGTTGGTGACACACCAGTAAAAATTGTGTTTGACTCAAAATGGAATAATGATTATTCTACTGATTACGAGCTAAGAGAAGATAATAGCTACAATATCAAGAGAGAACATGGTGAACTATTTGATAAAACAGATTCAAAATGTCCAAATTTGATCATTAATATTAATAATGTAGCATAATATTTTTGTATTAATATTCTACATGGCATTATTTCATTAAAAATATATTATGCATTCCGTTGTTATGTGTTCATTATTTTTAGAGTATGCTAGCATATCAAACGTTTAGAATGTCTTTTAAAACATCGGAGATGTAAGAAGCAACATCTTTTGTCAGATATATCGAATAACATTGACAAAATCTAAGTATCAGAGTGAATAAATTTTTTTATCAACATCTTTGTTAGATACATCTTTGTTAGACCTCCTCTAGTTGACCTGAAATGGAAAAATTGATAACATTCGCAAAAAAATTTGTTTACTTTCTTTGATAGCTTGGATACACTTACGCTATTTTGATTTGGTCAAATATTAAGAGCAGAAGAAGCCCTGAAAGTTTGAACATAATACCCTCAGTCGTTCTTGGGATGCTGCTGAGATGCCCCATTGTTAATTAGCATAAAGACAGTGAATTTTGATTTAATCTTAAGATAACATTTGCTTTTTAAACATAAAGGCAAATGGGAGGGTGGGCGTGGGAGGGGGATTAGTTTCCTTGCAATCACTTTCGATTATTAAAAAGGACATCAGCCCTTTCTATTTTCAATCGAATGAGCCCTTTTCGAGGTTCCTACGACAACTCCTTCGATACGAAGTGCCCTGGTCTAAACAACAACAACAAAATGATACATTATACCCACATCGATCTCTACTATAAAACTATCAAGCCTTCCAATGACTTGTGATTATTGAAAAGGGCACTAGGCTTTTCGATTTCCAAACTAATGATCCCTTTTTGAGTTTCTACGACAACGCTTTCTATAAACACCGTGTATGCCCCCAGGACATAAATTACAACCCTTACCCTAAGGGCTGTGAGGGTGGTTGTCATCCTCTAAGACCTAATTTCTAGAACTTTCAACTACGTTAAACAAAATGGCTATCTCAAAATTTTGATTGTATGTGTTTCGGGAAATGGTGGGTGTGGAAGGGGTGTTAGCTGACAACTTCTTTGATATGAAGTGCCCTGGTCTAAGGGAAAAAATAATAAATAATATATTTCGCCAACATCGTTCTTATATACCTCCAGGGCATAACTACAAAATCCTTGCCCTAAGGGTTGTGGGGGAGTAACCTCCTCAAAAAACATATTTTCTCTCTGGAAATCAGTTACTCTGAACAAATGGCTATCTTAAAATTTTGATTGGATGTGTTTGGGAAACGGTGGGCGTGGAAGGGATGTTAGCTGCCTTCCAATCGCTTTCGACTATTAAAAAGGGCACTAGTTATTCCAATTTCCAATCGAATGAGCCCTTTTTGAAGTTTCTATGACAACTCCTTCGATACGAATTGCCCTGGTATTGAAAAAAAAAAAATAATACATTGTGCCAACATTGTTCTTTACTTAGACATCTCGATTGCGCTGCCTATGACAACATCCTCAATTGCCTAATGCTCTTTTACCTACCTCTTTTCATCCGAAAAATCAAAAAGAAAAATGAACAGAATTTTAAAGTGGAAGGTAGAATTTTTGTTTCAAGAAAAATTTCTTCTTCTCCTTCCTACGAACCGATATGCATGGCGAGCTTAAGATGACAGTATTTATTCTTAAGAAACAGATTAGCCGGGATGACAGTTGAAGCCCGGATGTCGATATCGATAGCCAAAAAAGAGAGAAAAAAAACAAAAAAAACGACGGCGTATTAGTGACGCCACCGCCGATAGACTCAGCGGTGGCGTCAGCGCGCTGATGCAAGCTCGGCGGTGCACCGCCGTTTTTTTCGGCGTTGCGCCGCCAATTTTTCGGCGCGGCTTCGGGGTCTACTACCGATACATCCTATCGTCAGCTTTCGGGTATTAGCATTCAACGGAAGGTCAAAAGAAGAAAGCCCTACTCTTCTACTAATATCATAAACCACATCTTGTCTACGTACCGAAACTGTTACCTGTGTAAAAATAACGTTGTAATACACAGTGAAATTGCCGGAAAAATAAAAAGGGCATTGGTAGAAAATATCACTATGGAATATAAAGATGAATCGATGAAAAACAAAGTGCCAGCAAACGTTACTACCATTGATCAAACAGTCAATGAACCAAATAATACCAAAGACGAAACGCATTTTGAACCTGTCGGTGACATACCAGTAATAATTGTGTATGAGTCAAAATGGAATAATGATTATTCTACTGATTACGAGCTAAGAGAAGACAATAGCTACAATATCAAGAGAGAACATGGTGAACTATTTTATTAAACAGATTCAAAATGTCCAAATTTGATCATTAATATTAATAATGTAGCATAATATTTTTGTATTAATATTCTACATGGCATTATTTCATTAAAAATATATTATGCATTCCGTTGTTATGTGTTCATTATTTTTAGAGTATGCTAGCATATCAAACGTTTAGAATGTCTTTTAAAACATCGGAGATGTAAGAAAAGGAATTTGCATACATCTATTGTCAGACACATGGAATAACATTGACAAAATCTAGGTATCAGAGTGAATAAATTTTTCTATCAACATCTTTGTTAGATACATCGGATAAAATTGACTAAATCTAAGCATGAGATTGAATAAATTCTTTATCAACATCCTTTGTTGGATATGTCATTAGGAAAAAATTCTAAGTAAGTAAGTAACAAACTCTCTCTTGAGGTCACCTCTTTGATACACAATGCAGAAATTTCATTTAAGAAATTATGAAAAAATTGTAAGTAAGTAGCAAATTCTTTCTTGAATTTGCCTCCTGGATAAATAAAAAAGATATTTCATTCAAGAAATTATGACAAAATTCTAAGATAACATTTTGCTTTACTAGTATTGAGGTTGATATAGAAGAAAACTGTCAATGGAACATGGAACTTTTTGGCTGTAAAATAACACTAGATGATGGCAGGTTTTTACATTTATTCAATGTCTACAATTTCAGTGGGAACAAACCCATTGTTGGTGATTTAACAAAAAGGCTATACCATCTAGTACCAAGCAATGAGGATCTGATTATATTGGGTGATTTTAATGCCCATAGTAAAGTATGGTGCAAGCGTGACTTAGTTAATCCATCTGGAAGAAGCTTGGAAAAGTTGTTGCTGGAAAACAACATCTGCCTCATAACACCCAAAGAGCTTTCCACCAGACGTAATCTTCTATCCCAAATTGAAACTACAATTGACCTGATTATGGCCAGCCCAAGCATTATATTCATATGTATCCCATCTGAAACATTACTGTTTAGCGACCATTCTCCTATGCATTTAGCAATAGAGTCAAATAGACAATCTGATTGCAGATCACCTTCAACAAATCATAGTAATGGATACAGGTTTCAGATAAAAAGGGCTAACTGATCAGTTTTTAAAGATAATTTGAATCAAGTTCCCATGCCTTTTACTGGAAGGGTTGATAAGAAGTTGAAAAGCAGCATTTGGTGGAATAGAGAGTGTGAAGAGTCAAAAAAGAATTATAAGAAAAAAGCCAGAGTATACAGTGCTGGAACTACCTTACCCAATCTGATTAAAATGAAAAAATCATATGCAAAATTTTAAAAATCAGTTTCAACAGCAAAAAAAAAGTATAAGAGAATTTATGGAGCATCTTGATTTTTCAAGACTCTAGCAAATAAAGTTTATTCATTCCTTAGACACATGATGAACAAACCCGATCCATAAACCAATAACCCTTCTATGATATACAACAGCAGTCCTCTTCTCACTTAAGCAGAAAAGGCTAAGGCATGTTTAGAGCTGCTAAACAGAACAGTGGGTAAAATGGATCATGATATAACTGCTCTCATTTGCCAAACCTCTAAGATCAACAGACTTTCCAAAAGAGAATTAAATGAGCCATACAATAAGCCATTTACTTTAGCAGAAATATAAAATGTTATATCCGACCTTCCATAAACTGCTCCTGGATCAGACATGGTTTCCCCTCAGTTTGTTTCCAATCTAAGTGACGTGTGGATATCATGCCTCCTTGACTTAATTAATCATGCATGGGATACTAGTCATTTCCCAAAAATCAAGAAATCAGCAACATCAATAATGATTCCTAAAGCTAATAAAGACTGCTCAATGATTGTAAACCATCGCTTTATTACGCTCTTGCCTGTTTTAGGCAAAGTCTATGAAAGGCTTGTAAAAAGGAGGATGAACTGGTAAATTGAAAAAAGAAAATTCCTCGAAAAGGTTCAGTGTGGTTTTAGGAAGAATAGAAGCACCATTGACAACCTGTTATGTTTTCAACGTGATACCACATACGCGATTCATATTCAGCTCATTATCATTGCCGTATTTTTAGATGTTGACAGTGCCTTTGATCTTGTTTAATTTGCTTTTTTCTGTAATGTATTATTTGTAAAGTGCTGCTACTTTTTTGTTAACAATAAAAGAAAATATGATTCTTTATTGATTTTGTTCTTCTTATTATTCTTGAACGGAGTAGTAATATAAAAATTATTTAGTCATTAGACATCTATAGTCTACAGTTAGTTGTAGGTGAACTGTTGAAGAGAACAGCAATATGTATCAGAGGCAACGCTGTAGCGTTTTCGGTAGTAAAGGCCATACGGCTCCAATGTTTTATTATTATTAATTAATAAAAAACTTTCCAAAAAATGAGTTTTTCAAAGAAAAGTAAAGGCCATTTTAAACTTAAGCTCAGGAGATACAAATACCTTTTAAAATTCAAACTCAAAACGACCAGAAATTAATTTTAAAGAATAAATGAAGCCCAAAATGAACAGAAATTAAATAAACAATCATAGCAAAAAACATACAATAAGTAATAATAATAAATGAATAAATAGATCTTAAAGCGAGTAATGCTTGGAT